>NC_074686.1:15965685-16140685 GCF_029448725.1 Salvelinus fontinalis
TGTGCCTTTATGATGTGAACCATCATCCATAAAAATTGGTATTAAACAGGTCTACCTTTGGCTTTGATTGGGAGAAGTCTCTAGGTAGGTGACATCAGTGCACGAAATGCTAGCCAACACTACCATGGCACACAGACACTCATGCACACAAATGCAGATGCACGCAAATGCACACGCATGCAGACACACTTGCAGACACACATGCAGACACACACACACACACACACACACACACACACACACACACACACACACACACACACACACACACACACACACACACACACACACACACACACACACACACACACACACACACACACACACACACACACACACACACACACACACACGGTGAAACAGAGATGGTGAGATAAAGCGTCATGTATGACCCCTCAGTGGCCTTGTTGCAACATTCTGTCCAAGGGAATATTAATGTGTCTATGAATATCTTTGCATGATTTTCTCGTTACAGACAGGTTTAGTGCCGCAGCCCTGTCGACTTTGAAGCTGGAAGTCTGTCTGGAAATGTTTTTAATGTAGAACTTTCACATTGGCAAAGGGTTTCCAATACACATGTTTCCTATTCACTAATGGGAAAGACGCTGAATCGGCTATATTTACATATTGTTTTGTGATAGCCGATCATATTCGTAGGGTACATTGGGTTTCATAAACCTAAGCAGAGATGGAAGAATGTTCCCAATAAAAGCCCAGCCTTGTGCACACCAGTCTCCCTTTTCTTCTATTACATACCATTCAAAGTTTATTTTATTTTATTTTCTTTATGCTGATTTAAAAAAATGATTCCTAGGCACAAAGCGTGACATGGGGGCAGACATTTCCCTCGTTATGTAATGCTAACAGACATGTTAAATATTGTTATACTGTATGCAACGGGTTGCTTCAGGGCGGTGGATGGGTGAAATATGCAGCATGATGTTTCTGCTATTATGACTAAATGTACTGGCTGGTAATAGTTGTGTCCTGACTGAAGGATGATAGAACTCATAGATGTATCCAGAACAAACTGGTCACGCACAATAACAACACAAACACTTAGATCTGAGGGCCTAAAAAGACTCTTTCATGGTGCATAATTCCATGTGAAGTCTTTGCAAACATCGCCTGACACGGTTATGAAGCTGAGACAATAAAATACATTGTACTGTAGTATCAAAAACAGACTTAACATGCACAGTAATAATGATTGTAGTCTAAAAACATTGGGAACAACAGACTTAGGCCTATAGGTCCCGGACAAAAGTAGTGCATTAGATAGGGAATAGTGTGGCATACAGGATGCAGACAATGTATGGGAATATACAGCTGTTTGTGAATCTCACTGGGTGTCTTTCTCTGAGTCTCCTTATAGATGAAATCAATTCAAAGCTTCACATTCAACTTCTGACTCTCTCCCTCAGACTTTGACTAATAAAATATTCTTTCCACTGCTTTCCTCCCCCTTCTTACAATACACAATCACAACACAATCCGGCCGCATGGTAAAACCATTTCTGCTGCCGACTGCACAGTTTGATTTTAATCAGAGTGTATGGGGGTGCTTTTTGTAGGGGTTTGAGGTTGCATGGTCTGCGGTAAATTGGGCTCTTTTTGATATGAATTCTAAACACGCAGGACATTAATGAGTCGATAATTTCCACTGTTTACATGAAAAGACTGTTGGACTTGTTGCCACACGACTGTGGCTGTTGGTCCACCCTGCCAAACCTGCTTTCCACTGGAGAGACAGGTCCTTTCCAATACCTAAATATTATGGCGTTCTTTGACTTTTTATTTTTATTTTTAGTTCTGACTGTAGAGACAGTGACAGCAGGGTAAAATCACACCTTGGTCTTACTGTTAGGATTTCTTTGAGAGTCCCTCCAATGTCTCACATAGTAGGAGACATTGAATGCATGGCATGAGTTAGCTTTATAAAGAAAGTGGCAAAAGAGGGTTCTCAAGTAGCCAAGATACAAAGAAAATAGATAGTGGAGAAACCATGGATTTACAAGTTCACATTTTTGACAGTACTCATGGCAAACAAGAAAAGTGTAGAGGGGTACTGTAAGTTAGGAGTGTGCTTCATAACTCACCACTCTCCAATATGTTTTCATTTTTGTCCTGAGAACCCACTCTGGAAATGTAGGTCCCGAGCCAGAAGCATTTTTGAAAACAAACAACTCCGACTGAATCTTTGAAAACAAGGATAAAAACATGTTTGAGTTTTGGATGTGTGGGCGATATTGACTGAATGGAAAACTGTACGCTTTTACGCACATGCTTGTGGTGGTTTGTGATGGATCTAGTGTAACTTCTGTGAGGTCCTGGCTGTTCCTATTGAGGGAATTCCTAATAGAAACACATTGCTTGCGTCCCAAATGGCACCCCAGGGCTCTGGTCAAAAGTAGTGCACTATATAGGGAATAGGGTGCCATCTGGGACACAGCCTGAAGGCTTTTTTCTGCCATGGTCTTCTCAAGTTTCTCTTTGTCACAATTATGATTGGTCCCAGTTACAAACAACAATTGATGATATCTCTATCAGGCAACATTCTTCACCAGAATATGACGATTAACATGGTGCTCCACCCCACACAACATGTCATAGACTTCCCTTTATGTCGGTGTGAAATCATGGAATAAATTAACTAATGCATACATCATCCACATAATGAGCATAGTCTAATCACTGTTGCCTACACAATTGTAGTGAGCAATACATTATCTGTGGAGTCCAATCTATCTCCTTGTGGTCCGGCTGGAACTTAATCAAATATACATTGTATTGATGATGATGATTCTATTCACTACATTGCTATGCTCCTACCATACAATAAGACTACATTCCAAATCTCCTTTATGCCTTCTAATGTCTTACTGGAATGTAGTGGATCTCCCTTTGTTTCTGTAGTTCTCAAATTTTCCACCGAGCTGACATAGAATTGTGGCTTGTGGCTGTGTCCCATATTTCACCATATTCCCTATATAGTGCGCTACTTTTCACTTAGAGCCCTGTGGTCCTGGTCAAACTAAATGATCTACATCAAATTAGGGTGCCATTCAGGACGCAGGCTGCATCTCTGGCCATGGCTCGCTCTGTGTGTGACTTCCTATAAAGCATGAGGATAGGATTCATTGAGGTTTCAAATAGGAAACAGACTAGTGCAGTGTCTTCCAGGGGTGATTGCATCTGTGGGATTGTGGGGTCCATCCAAATGTGGTGTCTTTGTCTTTGCTTGACTCATTACTCAACTTTAAGGGGGGAGGAGTCAATGTCGGAATGTGCCAACATTGTGGCAGTCTTGGCACTTAGTTGTTATGGGAACAATCTCTATGAGGCTGGCATTTTCCATTGAATGGAAGGAGTTGGTATTTTGCAGGTCGTGTCATGCCAAAGCATTCCAATGTGACTAGCATTACTGAATTGAAACCATGAGGGCTTTAAACATGGATAGAAAATGTTGGTAACACTGCTACAAGGCTGAACTTCAGCTATTTACTAGGCTATATGTACTTTTCTATTGGTATGTGTCACGTTCCTGACCTATTTCTGTTAGTTTGTTATATGTGTTAGTTGGTCAGGACGTGAGGTTGGGTGGGCATTCTATGTTTTCTGTTTCTATGTTGGTTTATGGGTTGCCTGGTATGGCTCTTAATTAGAGGCAGGTGTTTGGCGTTCCTCTAATTAAGAGTCATATTTAGGTAGGTGTTTTCACAGTGTTCGTTGTGGGTGATTGTCTCCTGTGTTTGTGTATGTCTTTACGCCACACGGGACTGGTTTCGGTTTGTTTGTTCAGTGTTTTTTATGTGTAGGCTTTTTTCCCTGTTCGTGCATTCTCGGGTGTTATGTGAGTCCATCGTTCAGATCTGTCTACACCGTTTATTTGTTTTGTTAGTGTATTAGTCGAGTTCGTGTTTTTTCGTTAATAAATCATGTCTACAAACTCAGCTGCATTTTGGTTCGATCCCTGCTCCTCCTCTTCTGATGAAGAGGAGGAGGAAAGCCGTTACAGAATCACCCACCATTCCAGAACCAAGCGGCATGAGTTCAAGCAGGATTATACACAGGAATCATGGACTTGGGAGGAAATATCGGACGGGAGAGGTCCATGGGCACAGCCGGGAGAATATCGCCTTCCCAAAGCTGAGCTGCAAGGAGACGTGGCTGGAAGCCCGAGAGGAGACCCCAAAAATTTCTTGGGGGGGGGGGCTAAGAGGTAGTGGGCCAAGGGCAGGTAGGAGACCTGCGCCCACTTCCCAGGCTTACCGTGGAGAGCTGGAGTACGGGCAGACACCGTGTTACGCAGTAGAGCGCACGGTGTCTCCTGTACGAGTGCATAGCCCAGTGCGGGTTATTCCACCTCCCCGCACTGGTAGGGCTAGATTGGGCATTGAGCCAGGTGTCATGAGGCCGGCTCAACAAGTCTGGTCTCCAGTGCGTCTCCTCGGGCCGGCTTACATGGCACCAGCCTTACGCATGGTGTCCCCGGTTCGCCTACATAGCCCGGTGCGGGTTATTCCACCTCCCCGCACTGGTCGGGCGACGGGGAGCATTCAACCAGGTAAGGTTGGGCAGGCTCGGTGCTCAAGGGAGCCAGTACGCATTCACGGTCCGGTATTTCCGGCACTACCTCCCCGCCCCAGCCCAGTACCACCAGTGCCTACACCACGCACCAGGCTTCCAGTGCGTTTTCAGAGCCCTGTGCCTCCTCCACGCACTCTCCCTATGGTGCGTGTCTCCAGCCCAGTGCCTCCAGTTCCGGCACCGCGCACTAAGCCACATGTGCGTCTCCTAAGTCCTGTGCACACTGTTTCTCCCCGCACTCGTCCTGAGGTGCGTGCCCTCAGTCCGGTACCACGCACCAGGAATATAGTGCGCTTCGAGAGGTCAGTGTGTCCTGTCCCTGCTCCCCGCACTAGGCTTGAAGTGCGTGTCCTCAGTCAGGTGCCTCCAGTTACGGCACCACGCACCAAGCCTACAGTGCGTCTCAGCCGGCCAGAGTCTGCCGTCTGCCCAACGGCGCATGGACTGCCTGTCTGCCATGAGCCTGCAAAGCTGCCCGTCTGCCATGAGCCTACAGAGCCTTCCGCCAGACAGGAGCAGCCAGAGCCTTCCGCCAGACAGGTGCAGTCTGAGCCATCTGTCTCCGCAGCGCCATCTGAGCCATCCGTCTCCCCAGCGCCGTCTGAGCCATCCGTCTCCCCAGCGCCGTCTGAGCCATCCGTCTCCCCAGCGCCGTCTGAGCCATCCGTCTCCCCAGCGCCGTCTGAGCCATCCGTCTCCCCAGCGCCGTCTGAGCCATCCGTCTGTCCTGAGCCATTAGAGCCGCCCGTCTGTTCCGAGCCGTCAGAGCCGATAGTCAGTCAGGAGCAGCTAGAGCCAGTTATCAGTCAGGATCTGCCAGAGCCGCCAACCAGACAGGATCTGCCTGAGCCGCCAACCAGACAGGATCTGCCAGAGCCGCCAACCAGACAGGATCTGCCAGAGCCGCCAACCAGACAGGATCTGCCAGAGCCGCCAACCAGACAGGATCTGCCAGAGCCGCCAACCAGACAGGATCTGCCAGAGCCGCCAACCAGACAGGATCTGCCAGAGCCGCCAACCAGACAGGATCTGCCAGAGCCGTCAGTGAGCCATGAGCGTCCAGAGCCGTCAGCGAGCCATGAGCGTCCAGAGCCGTCAGCGAGCCATGAGCGTCGAGAGCCGTCAGCCAGCCATGAGCGTCGAGAGCCGTCAGCCAGCCATGAGCGTCGAGAGCCGTCAGCCAGCCATGAGCGTCGAGAGCCGTCAGCCAGCCATGAGCGTCGAGAGCCGTCAGCCAGCCATGAGCGTACAGAGACGTTAGCCAGTCTTGAGCTGTCCCTTAGCCCGGAGCGGCTATTTACCCAGAACTGCCCCTCAGTCCAGAGCTGTCTCTCTGTCCGGAGCTGCCTTTCAGTCCGGAGTTGCCCCTCTATCCTGATCTCCCTCTCTATCCTGAGCTACCTCTATATCCTGATCTATCCCTCTGTCTTGAGCTATCCCTCTGTCTTGATCTATCCCTCTGTCCCGGTGCTGCCCCTGTTGTTGATGTTACCAAGAGGATTTTGTGGGGGTAAGATGAGGGTGGACATTCATAGGGGGAGATGGAAGCTGGGATTGACTATGGTGGGGTGGGGACCTCGCCCGGAGCCTGAGCCACCACCGTGGTCAGATGCCCACCCAGACCCTCCCCTAGACTTTGTGCTGGTGCGCCCGGAGTTCGCACCTTATGGGGGGGGTTATGTCACGTTCCTGACCTATTTCTGTTAGTTTGTTATATGTGTTAGTTGGTCAGGACGTGAGGTTGTGTGGGCATTCTATGTTTTCTGTTTCTATGTTGGTTTATGGGTTGCCTGGTATGGCTCTTAATTAGAGGCAGGTGTTTGGCGTTCCTCTAATTAAGAGTCATATTTAGGTAGGTGTTTTCACAGTGTTCGTTGTGGGTGATTGTCTCCTGTGTTTGTGTATGTCGTTACGCCACACGGGACTGGTTTCGGTTTGTTTGTTCAGTGTTTTTTATGTGTAGGCTTTTTTCCCTGTTCGTGCGTTCTCGTGTGTTATGTGAGTCCGTCGTTCAGATCTGTCTACACCGTTTATTTGTTTTGTTAGTGTATTAGTCGAGTTTGTGTTTTTTCGTTAATAAATCATGTCTACAAACTCAGCTGCATTTTGGTTCGATCCCTGCTCCTCCTCTTCTGATGAAGAGGAGGAGGAAAGCCGTTACAGTATGCCAAACAGCAGACCAGGGTATTGCATAGAACTGGCATTAGTTCCAATAGTAGCCTAATCTATTTGAGTCTTCGACTCCACAGTACTGAACAGCACAGTGGTTTCACACATTTTCTTCACAATTCATTTCTCGACATGCTACTGTAGCAAGTCGTTAGCGATTCACACAATGGCAACATTTCTACCTACAATGTTTTGGGTTCACCCTGGCTTTTAGTGGGAGGACCTCCTGTTCATAATGAGGTCACTAGGGAAACTAGGCCTCTGGGAATGTATGTCCTCCACACTGGAAACAAGAAGTAGATAACTTCCTGTCTGTCTGTCTGTCTCTATGGTGCTGATGGGTTCATATTGGTCCTGCGGCCCATCCTTCCTCTCTGTGACTCTGGTTTTGCATTTGTTTATATCAGAAACAGACGTGGAAGAGCCCACATCCAGTCTGGCCCAAATTGTAAAGACAGTCCAACACAGAGAGAATGGAAATGTGAAAATGGTTGCCACTGGCTAGCTAAACCCACTCACAATGATGTGAATGGGATAGGTGGTAAACTGAATGGGTGTAAACAGATGGGATTATCATAATATATGACACTTTAACCAAGACTGTGATCTCCACAAACATCTGGGAAATTACCTTTAAAAGGCGCATTGTCGGCAGTGCAGTGCACATGATGTCTTTTGTGTTTGTGCTGTACGTCTGCGAGTTCGCCTGGAACCAATAACCCCGGTCAAACAAGGTCTGGGCTGTTAACAATGTGGACATAGGTCTGGGCTGTTAACAATGTGGACATAGGTCTGGGCTGTTACCAATGTGGACATAGGTCTGGGCTGTTACCAATGTGGACATAGGTCTGGGCTGTTACCAATGTGGACATAGGTCTGGGCTGTTAACAATGTGGACATAGGTCTGGGCTGTTACCAATGTGGACATAGGTCTGGGCTGTTAACAATGTGGACATAGGTCTGGGCTGTTAACAATGTGGACATAGGTCTGGGCTGTTAACAATGTGGACATAGGTCTGGGCTGTTACCAATGTGGACATAGGCGCAAATGTTAATGACCTTTGACCTTTAAAAGTCAAGTACAATGCGCTTATTGACAACATGCCTTTGATTGAATCCCGGCCATTGGGTTTCATAGAAGAAAATGGGTTTTGCTGCATCTATAGAGCAGACTAGGAGTTGTTCCTCAGCACGTGACTTAACAGCCCAGAATGACTCTGGGCCTTAGTTATAGCCTGTGAAAAGGACTAACGTTCAACGTAAATACTTTTAAAAATGAGAAAATTTCATTTTACAATAACATTAATATAATGTTAATCTCTTGTTCTGTTTTTCTGCTGTGTCCAGTTGTCTTGTTGTTGCTAACTACATTGCTAGTGAATGACCAAACCCCTCAAGGAATGACTAAACAGTATTTCTCCAAGTCAGACAGATGTACCTCCAGCATCACAGTGGATGAGAAGGAATTACCAGTGGTGAGAAAGAAGGTGGGGTTTGTTTGGGAGTATACACATAGTTTACATGAGAGAAGCAGCAGAGAAAATCCTTTCTCTACAGTTGGGCATTGAGTTTTAGCGAGCGTGAGGATGTTTGTGTTTAATAAATTAACCCCGTGTGCTGTTTGTTTGCTGTTGTTACACGCTCCTGTGGATTCAGTGAGTCCATGCCCCTCCACCTCCAACCACACCTTGTCATTGTTCTCTCTCTCCACTCCAGAAAGCTTCTCGTTTTGGTGGGTTTTCATGGCACGGGGTTCATCATTTGAACCATATGTTTGGCTTCCTACATGTGTTCCACTGCTTACCACCCCCTCAGTCTTTCTATCTTCATTCCTATCTTCCTCTCACCCTTTCTTCCTCTCACCCTGTCTTCCTCTCACCCTGTCTTCTTCACACCCTGTCTTCTTCACACCCTGTCTTCCTCTCACCCTGTCTTCCTCTCACCCTATCTTCCTCTCACCCTGTCTTCCTCTCACCCTGTCTTCTTCTCACCATGTCTTCCTCTCACCCTGTCTTCCTCTCACCCTGTCTTCTTCACACCCTGTCTTCCTCTCACCCTGTCTTCTTCACACCCTGTCTTCTTCTCACCCTGTCTACCTCTCACCCTGTCTTCTTCTCACCCTGTCTTCCTCTCACCCTGTCTACCTCTCACCCTGTCTTCCTCTCACCCTGTCTTCCCCTCACCCTGTCTTCCTCTCACCCTGTCTTCTTCTCACCCTGTCTTCCTCTCACCCTGTCTTCTTCACACCCTGTCTTCTTCTCACCCTGTCTACCTCTCACCCTGTCTTCTTCTCACCCTGTCTTCCTCTCACCCTGTCTTCTTCACACCCTGTCTTCCTCTCACCCTGTCTTCCTCTCACCCTGTCTTCCTCTCACCCTGTCTTCCTTTCTCCGTCTTCCTCTCAACCTGTCTTCCTTTCCCTGTCTTCCTCCCCCCCTACTTCCTCTCACCCTGTCTTCCTCTCACCCTGTCTTCCTCTCACCCTGTCTTCCTCTCACCTTGTCTTCCTTTCACCCTGTCTTCCTTTCCCTGTCTTCCTCTCACCCTGTCTTCCTCTCACCCTGTCTTCCTCTCACCCTGTCTTCTTCTCACCCTGTCTTCTTCTCACCATGTCTTCCTCTCACCCTGTCTTCTTCACACCCTGTCTTCCTCTCACCCTGTCTTCCTCTCACCCTGTCTTCCTCTCACCCTGTCTTCTTCACACCCTGTCTTCTTCACACCTTGTCTTCCTCTCACCTTGTCTTCCTCTCACCCTGTCTTCCTCTCACCCTGTCTTCCTCTCACCCTGTCTTCCTTTCCCTGTCTTCCTCTCACCCTGTCTTCCTCTCACCCTGTCTTCCTCTCACCCTGTCTTCCTCTCACCCTGTCTTCATCTCACCCTGTCTTCCTCTCACCCTGTATTCCTCTCACCCTGTATTCCTCTCACCCTGTCTTCCTTTCCCTGTCTTCCTCTCACCCTGTCTTCCTCTCACCCTGTCTTCCTTTCCCTGTCTTCCTCTCACCCTGTCTTCCTTTCCCTGTCTTCCTCTCACCCTGTCTTCCTCTCACCCTGTCTTCCTCTCACCCTGTCTTCCTCTCACCCTGTCTTCCTCTCACCCTGTCTTCCTTTCCCTGTCTTCCTCTCACCCTGTCTTCCTTTCCCCGTCTTCCTCTCACCCTGTCTTCCTCTCACCCTGTCTTCCTCTCACCCTGTATTCCTCTCACCCTGTCTTCCTTTCCCTGTCTTCCTCTCACCCTGTCTTCCTCTCACCCTGTCTTCCTTTCCCTATCTTCCTCTCACCCTGTCTTCCTCTCACCCTGTCTTCCTCTCACCCTGTCTTCCTCTCACCCTGTCTTCCTCTCACCCTGTCTTTCTCTCACCCTGTCTTCCTCTCACCCTGTCTTCCTCTCACCCTGTCTTCCTTTCCCTGTCTTCCTCTCACCCTGTCTTCCTCTCACCCTGTCTTCCTCTCACCCTGTCTTCCTCTCACCCTGTCTTCCTCTCACCCTGTCTTCCTCTCACCCTGTCTTCCTTTCCCTGTCTTCCTCTCACCCTGTCTTCCTCTCACCCTGTCTTCCTCTCACCCTGTCTTCCTCTCACCCTGTCTTCCTCTCACCCTGTCTTCCTTTGCATCCAGCTGTTTTCTCTACTTTACTCTCTTTCTTTTGTTTCTCTAGTTCTGTTCTTTGTCAGTCATACTGTAGGTTTAAACTTTACTCCCTAAACCTTTACCAGTTGTAGTTAACTGTGTGTGTGAGTGTGTGTGTCAGTGTGTGTGAGTGTGTGTGTTTTGTCCATCTGCCCTGCTCAGCACATCTGGGCTGCAGCTGAAATCTCTCCTCCAGGCGACGTCTGCTGTTTAGGTTTCAACATGGTGAGTGTGTGGGTCGACATACAGTATCTATGCATTTGTGTATCTAATATCTACACTGTATGTGTGTGTGCGTGACTCTCTGTGTGTGTGTGTGTCTGTGTGTGTGTGCGCGCACCACTGTTTATGTGTGTGTGTGTGACTGTGTGTGTGTGTTTGTGTGCATACGTCCTTGCCCTGTAGACAATGCCACCCTTCCCCCTTCATAAACCCAGCGTACTCCCGTGGACTCTCCAGAGCTAATATTTTATCAGGTAACCAAACACAGGCAAGAACACTGAACTCAACAATGCCGAAAATGTCTCTTTATTTTTCTCCCAGTTGTTCAGTAGATGTGCCTGCAGACACAAAGGAGCGTTTGTAGAGAGACGCCGGTCTCCCACTGCGGCCATTGGACTGCTATGTGAGCTGGATCTATTGGCAGACACTGCGGTATAAGGGTGTTTGAGCCATGGGACTGTCTCTGTAGATGGATGGTCAGAAAAACATGGCTGTGCTTTTTATCGACTCGGTACTGGTACCCCGTGTATATAGCGAGGTTATCGTTACACAATGTGTATTTATTCCTCATGTTACTATTTGTCTATTATTTATATTTTTATCTCTGCATTGTTGGGAAGGGCCCGTAAGTACTTCACTGTTGTTTATGAAGCATGTGACAAATACAATGTGATTTGATTTATCAATTTAATTTATCTATGCTTTATTTGCGTAGTACTTTATACAAGGTTATTGAGATTTTGAGTAAATCCAACCGGCAAAATCTGCCTTGTTACATCATAATTACAGTGCATTCAGAAAGTATTCACACCCCTTGACTTTTTCCATATTTTGTTGTGTTAGAAAGTGGGATTAAAATGGATTCAATTGTCATTTTTTGTCAACAATCTACACAAAATACTCTGTAATGTTAAAGTGGAAGAAGAAATCAAACACTTGCAAAGAATTCATGAAAAATAAAACACACATTTATCTTACTTAGAGAAATATTCAACCCCCTGAGTCAATACATGTTAGAATCACCTTTGGCAGTGATTACAGCTGTCAGTATTTATGCGTAAGTCTCTAACAGCTTTCCACACCTGGATTGTGCAACATTTGCCCATTACTCTTTCCAAAATTCTTCAAGCTCTGTCAAATTGGTTGTTGTGAAATACTCCCCAGTCCTTAATGATTACAAGCATACCCATAACATGATGCAGCCATCACTATGCTTGAAAATATGGAGAGTGGCACTAAGTAATGTATTCTATTGGATTTGCCCCAAACGTAACACTTTGTATTCAGGAAAAAAATGTTAATTGCTTTGCCACATTTTTTACAGTATTACTTTAGTGCCTACTTGCAAACAGGATGCATGTTTTGGAATATTTCTATTCTGTACAGGCTTCCTTCTTTTCACTCTGTCAGTAAGGTTAGTATTGTGGAGTAACTACAATGTTGTTGATCCATCCACAGTTTTCTTCTATCACAGTCAACTCTGTAACTGTCACCATTGGCCTCATGGTTTCCTTCCTCTCCGGCAACTGAGTTGGAAGGAAGCATTTATCTTTATAGTGACTGGATGTATTGATACACCATCCAAAGTGTAATTAATAACTTCACCATGCTTTTTTTTACCCATCTACCAATAGGTGGTCTTGCGAGGCCTTGGAATACCTCCCTGGTCTTTGTGGTTGTATCTGTGTTTGAAATATACTGCTCGACTGAGGGACCTTACAGATAATTGTATGTGGGAGGTACAGAGATGAGGCAGTAATTAAAAAAAGAACCGCCTAGAGTCGACTGACCCACTGATGCGCTAATATAAGTTACATAGCAAAATATAAGGTACATAGCATTTTTTGTATCGCCAGAGTCGCACTTCCGCATCTGCGGTGAAAGGTGTCAGAGCTAGAGCGATGTTTGTCAGACCACATCCTGAAATCTCTACCCCTGAACTTATTTAGGCTTGTGGTTGGATACTTATTGACTCAAGATATTCGTTTTTAATTAACTGTGACAAAAAAAATCTAAACGTAATTAATGTTCAATTCAGGCTGGAACACAACAAAATATGGAACAAGTCAAGGTGTGTGAATACTTTCTGAAGGCACTGTACATAACCTTGTTGTAGCTGTATGAGCCCTATTCCTCTAGGGAGATAAGAAAATGCTTTGTACATGGTAGAGTGTTTATGGGCGAGTACAAATGGGCACGTTTTCATGTTTTACATGACATGCAATGTTTCCAAAATGTAATCTAAAACGTTTTTCCTCAATCCACCATTTTGCACACCCGTGGTAAAGCAAACTGTGAAGGAATGGACGTTGTGAAATGTAGAAGGCGAAACATCCACACACACACACACACACACACACACACACACACACACACACACACACACACACACACACACACACACACACACACACACACACACACACACACACACACACACACACACACACACACACACACACACACACACACACAGACACACACACACACACACACACACACACACACACACACACACACACACACACACACACACACACACATATACACACACAGAAACGAGAAACAAAGATGGGAAAAAGCTAGATATTTCCTGAAGTTATCCCCCAAGTCCTCTCCACTGTGTCAAATGATTAATGGGGCTGAAATGCACTGCTTTGGTATAATAGAGATGGTTGGGTTTCTAGCTATATACACTTCAATTGAGATTAATGGTAAACACTGCATAATGAGGTTGAAGAGTCTGACCTGTGATTTGTGTTTGGACGTTGTTACGCACGCCTCTGAGAAGAGGGAACGCAACTCCCTGCTATAACTCAACTCTCTGAAGTGCAAGAGGTATGGACTGTAGGTGCGAGCAAGGATGACACAAAAGCAGATTTTACCGTTTACTTGGATTTATTTTCTTACACGGTAATATGGGGAAAAGGGGCTGGACGGAACCAAAGCAAAGAAAGTAAATATCAAAGTTCCCCCTCTCCTATCTAACCTGCCTACCCACTTAACTTACCTAACTTAGCACCGTCTGATGCCCTAACCAAAATACAGGGGGTGGTCCGCCCAGGTCTTACCTAGTGTGCCTAGACAGTAAATATACTACGGGTATATGTATGCCCTCGGGCCTCTTGCCTAAGCACTCCCAAAGTGCCTTCTCCTTCCCCCCCTGGGAACAAACGAAACAGAGTAATTATTAATGATTTCACAAACACTCACGAACACAGGACATAGCAAAACTGCTACCAACAACAACAGTACATACCACACTTTCTGATACACAACCAACACTATATCACAATCTAATTTCTCTCAATCTCCAAATCTCTACTCCTTATCTCATCTCCTCTCTCTCCTCTCAATCTCAATCTCAATCTCTCTTGGCAGAACACTGGCTTTTATCTTCAGGTGGCAATGGTGATTAGAGTCAGCTGCTTCTTGACGAGGGGGCGGGGTCAGCTCCAATCACCAATTAGCCTGGGGTTGACCAATCAGCTGGTTGGGGAGTACTTCAGGACGCCATCTCCTGAAACACACACACTAAAATACAAAACAGAACACAGAAACTGGGGAACGTAACACGCCCACCACAAAAATTGCAAACATACAGTTTGTAATAACAAAAACCAACGCTTCCCCAGTTAGTAAACCCGTGATAGCGCGTCAGCAACCACATTCGCTGAGCACTAACTCCAACCCATCCTCCTCTAGGTCCCAGCCAGGCTTCAGCACCACCGCAGCCACACTGGAGACGGCGGGCTGGACCGGCTTACTTGAGGAGCTGTCTGGAGAGTCACGTACATAATATTCTTTTAGCATGTTAACATGACACACACGGGAAGAACGCCTTCGATCTGGGGTCTTTATCACATAGTTTGTGTCACTGAGTTTCTTTTCCACTAAATATGGTCCAGAAAAACGTGCTGACAGAGATGAGCCAGGAATTGGCAACAAAACTAAAACTTGATCCCCTGGTGCAAAAGAACGGCCAACAGCCTTTTTGTCATAATGCACCTTCATGCGTTTTTGCGAAGAGGAAAGAGACTTTTGGGCTAACGCACATGCGGCGTGCAGTCTCTCCCGCATTTTACTGACATAATCCAACACATTTTTAGGGGCGCTACTGGGTGTAGGAGATAAGATATGCTCCTTCAACACCTTCAGCGGACCCCTTGGGGTATGTCCAAACACAAGGTCAGCAGGGCTAAACCCTAAGGACTCTTGTATCGTTTCCCTAATAGCAAATAGGACAAAGGGCACCCCCTCATCCCAATCGGTACTGGTATCCATACAATACTTGCGTAGCATTGCCTTCAGCGTCTGATGCCAGCGTTCGAGAGCCCCTTGACTCTCTGGATGATACGGACTTGAGACCTGATGGGAAATACACAATGTCTTTAACACATTTGAAAACATTTTGGACATGAAGTTGGATCCCTGATCAGTTTGGATTACTTTAGGGAGTCCAAACGTAGAGAAGAACTTCACCAGTGCCTTCACCACAGTCTTAGCCGTAATAGTACGGAGAGGAATAGCCTCTGGGTATCGAGTAGCACTGCACATTATTGTTAATAGGAACTGGTTACCTGACCTCGTTTTTGGCAACGGACCTACACAATCAACTATCACTCTTTCAAACGGTTCCCCCACCACAGGAATCGGGTAGAGCGGTGCTCTAGGAACTGTTTGATTCGCTTTCCCAGTGAGTTGACATACGTGACATGTTTTACAAAATTGGACCACGTCAGACTTCAAACCTGGCCAGAAAAAATGACGAAGGACCCGGTTATAAGTCTTTGTGATCCCCAAATGTCCAGACCACGCCTGGTCATGGGCGAGTGACAGCACCTGCTGTCGGAACGGTGTAGGAACAACCACTTGACACACTTCACTCCAGTCATTAACGGTGTCATGAGCTGCCCATTTACGCATCAAAACTCCTGCTTCCATAAAGTAGGCAGTCTCTCTAGTTTTAGCTTCTTCAATGGAAATTACCGAAGCAAAACACTTGCTAAGACTGGTGTCTCCTTTTTGACATTCAATCACCTTCTCAGGGGTGACAGACAAAAGAATGTCATGTAATTGGGGTGCGATTTCGCAGTCCCCTTCCTTAGTTTTTACAGGAGTAAAAACTGTCGGACTTGCAGAAGGAATACTCGGTGCATTGTCTTCTACTTCAACATTCTCAAAAATGGAACTAGCCAAATCCACCACATCTCCAAGCTTGCGAGATTGTGCCCTCGTTAACACACAAGCAGGAAAAACATGTGGAAATGCTTGAACCAATATCTCATCTGTAGTTCTGATTTCTGGGTTGTCTACTACCTCTAACACAGGAGTAACGTTACCACCAGCAATATCATTCCCTAGTAGCAATGTGACTCCTTTTACTGGCAGTGTAGACACTACACCAACACGGAAACATCCTGATACCAAATCTGACACTAAGTGGACCCAGTGTAATGGTACAGGTACTGTTTTTGTCTCTATGCCCTGTAATATAACATGTGAGCCACAATACGTTTCAGGAGACCAGGGTAAAGCATCAGTAATGATTACTGACTGCGCCGCCCCGGTGTCTCGTAAGATTTTAATTGGCTTTTGATCAGCTTGTTCTCCAGTTAAGGAAACACAACCGGCAGAAATAAACGGAGCATAAACAGGATCCGGTTTCTCAAATGCTGAATCAATACATCGGACCAACGGACGAGCCAAAGACTTGACAAAACCCAAACTTTTCCTTTTTGGGGACAGTGACTGGGACTGTTTCTGTTTATTTTTCAAAACTGGGCAGTCCGCAATCACGTGACCCTTTTGGTGACAGTAAAAACATTCACGGCTCTCATGAAAAGGCTTGTCAGAGGAAAAACGACCTGAATGAGGCACTGATGACGTAATCAGTCTACCTTCAAAACGAGGTGCACCAAAGACAGTCTTGTGTGTCAAAGCGTACTCATCTGCCAACACTGCTGCCTGGGCCAATGTCACCACTTTCTGTTCATTTAAATGAACTACAATTCTATCAGGGAGGTTGCTTTTAAAATCCTCCAACAGCATCAACTCCCGAATATCAGCAAAGGTTTTAGCTTTGCTGGCTGAACACCATCGATTAAACAGAGACTCTTTGTCCCTAGCAAACTCAACAAAAGTACGGTGAGAGGGTTTCTTGTGGTTCCTGAAGCGCTGTCTATAAGCTTCAGGCACCAACTCATAAGCCCGCAACACGGTAGTTTTAACTGTATCATAGTCTAAACTGTCTTCCAGGGAGAGAGCAGCTACTACTTCCTGGGCTTTCCCAGACAATTTACATTGTAACAGGAGAGGCCAAACCTCGAGTGGCCAATGCAGCGCAGCGGCCACACGCTCAAACGCAGAGAAATAGGAATCAACTTCTGACTCTCGGAATGGTGGGACTAAAGCGATATTTTTACTTACATCAAAGTGGGCTTGATGATGAGCAGCTTTTGGAGTCGTACCGGAGCCAGCATCTAGCTCTAGCTGTCGGATCCTCACCTCCTTGTCGGCTTCTATTTTCCTAATTTCAAGATCAAAATGCATTTGTCTCTCTTTATCTTTTTGCTCCATTTCTAACCGGGCCAGCCTCACCTTCAGCCTAGCGGTCCCTTCTGAACGACCTGAAGCAGAAGATAAAGGATCGAATCGAGGCAATGTAAAGGGGGTACGAGCAACCCCTTCCTTCGCCCTGTCCTCCGACTTGGCATCGGAAGGTCTACCCGTCTCCTCTCCTTGCAATGAGAGAATTCTTTCTCTCACTAAACCCTCCCTGACTAGCACCAAAAGCTCAGCCTTTAGGGCTTTCTCAGGGATAACAAATCCATAATGGTCAGCTATAGCTATAAGGTCTACTTTTCGAAACCTCACCAAACAATCAATAGAGGGCGCATCAATGAACTTGGAGATGGCTGAGGCAGCCATCTTGTACACAGCAATTTACTGAACACACTAACTAAACAAGTCATCCAAACTCACAACCTACCATCACACCTCAATCACTAACCACAGAGAGCTCAGTGCAGCAGGGTCCGGTGGGTTTAATGGAATCCCGGATGAGCCCCCATTATGTTACGCACGCCTCTGAGAAGAGGGAACGCAACTCCCTGCTATAACTCAACTCTCTGAAGTGCAAGAGGTATGGACTGTAGGTGCGAGCAAGGATGACACAAAAGCAGATTTTACCGTTTACTTGGATTTATTTTCTTACACGGTAATATGGGGAAAAGGGGCTGGACGGAACCAAAGCAAAGAAAGTAAATATCAAAGTTCCCCCTCTCCTATCTAACCTGCCTACCCACTTAACTTACCTAACTTAGCACCGTCTGATGCCCTAACCAAAATACAGGGGGTGGTCCGCCCAGGTCTTACCTAGTGTGCCTAGACAGTAAATATACTACGGGTATATGTATGCCCTCGGGCCTCTTGCCTAAGCACTCCCAAAGTGCCTTCTCCTTCCCCCCCTGGGAACAAACGAAACAGAGTAATTATTAATGATTTCACAAACACTCACGAACACAGGACATAGCAAAACTGCTACCAACAACAACAGTACATACCACACTTTCTGATACACAACCAACACTATATCACAATCTAATTTCTCTCAATCTCCAAATCTCTACTCCTTATCTCATCTCCTCTCTCTCCTCTCAATCTCAATCTCAATCTCTCTTGGCAGAACACTGGCTTTTATCTTCAGGTGGCAATGGTGATTAGAGTCAGCTGCTTCTTGACGAGGGGGCGGGGTCAGCTCCAATCACCAATTAGCCTGGGGTTGACCAATCAGCTGGTTGGGGAGTACTTCAGGACGCCATCTCCTGAAACACACACACTAAAATACAAAACAGAACACAGAAACTGGGGAACGTAACAGACGTGAACAATAATTTGACAGGAAACTAAGGAATTGTATTTGTTTGACTCCGATTTGGTCAACTTCACCGATTGGAATAAATGCCCTGTTCCATAATTATTGGCACCATTGATAAAGATGATGAAAAACAAAAAACAGTATAAAATAAATAACACCAACACTGAGAAATATTGTATGCAAAAACAATATGGGGAAATTATATTATTTTATACTAATAAAATTGCTTAGAGAAAAATATAAGTAATAATAGTATAATTTATAATAATTTTATATAATAATTTTTAAAATAAAATGATTGGCACCCCTGTTTTCAGTACTCTAGCATCCTTCCCTTGCGAGGATAACGGCACTAACCCTTTTGCTCAAATGTTTTATGAGATTGGAGAACACATTGTGAGGGATCTTACATTCCTCCAAACAGAATCTTTTCAGATTCTTGATATCCTTCGTCTGTTCTTATGGACTGCTCTCTTCAATTTAAACCACAGGGTTTCAATGGGGTTCAAGTCCAGAGACTGAGATGGCCTTGGCAACATTTTGATTTTGTGGTCAAATAACTACAAGCTCTCACGGTCTCACGTCAGAATTAGACATCCATGTTCATCCATGTTTCTCAAATGTAAAATGTTGTATTTGTCAAATTTCATGTTTAAGGTTAAGTTGAACTATACTTTTTTAAGGTTAGAGTTAAGTTTAGGCATTAACTCCAAATTCTTAAGATTAGGCATTAACTCTGAGTGGTTAAGGTAAGAGTTAAGGTTTGGTACAGGCTTAAAACTAAAATATAAAAAACAACTTTCTATCACTGGATTTGAATGTGCAACCTTTGGAATCAGAGGCAGTTGCTTATGTCCATCTGTCATCCCCATCTACAATTCCCTAGCAAAACCGAAACTGAGGGTAACATTGCTCACTGTTGCCCCTAGTGGCCGGTTTCTACGTCATCTCCTGACATCCTCAGACATGGATGGACGTCAAATACTGACTTGTATTACTCCTCAGACATGGATGGACGTCAAATACTGACTTGTATTACTCCTCAGACATGGATGGACGTCAAATACTGACTTGTATTACAAGTGACCTGTCTGCAATTAACCATTTCTTTGTGGATTTTGATTAGTGCTTGTGGTTATTGTCTTGCTGGAAGATCTACATGCAGCCAAGTTTCAACCTCCTGGCAGAGGCAACCAGGTTTTTGGCTAAAATGTCTTGGTATTTGGTAAAGGTTGACATTAACAATGGCTCCAGGACCAGTGGAAGCAAAATAACCCCATAACATCAAAGATCCACCACCATATTTTGCCATAGGTATCGGCTCCCGAGTTGCGCAGCGGTGTAAGGCAATGCATCTCAGTGCTAGAGGTGCCACTACAGACCCTTGTTTGATCCCAGGCTGTATCACAACCGGCCATGATTGGGAGTCCCATAGGACGGCGCACAATTGGCCCAGTGTCGTCCAGGTTAGGTTTGCCTGGGGTAGGCCGTCCTTGTAAATAAGAATTTGTTCTTAACTGACTTGTCTAGTTAAATAAAGATAAATTAATGAGGTCCTTTTCTGCATATGCTTCTGTTTTTCAACAGCAAACACATTACTGGTGTGCATGGCAAAAGTGCTCTATTTTCATGTAATCTCCCCATAGCATCGTTCCAATCCAAGTGCCAATGCCGTCTATCAAACTCCAGGCAGTGGTATGGTCAGATAAAATGAAAATAGACATCTTTGGCCACGTACACCAGTGGTAGGTTTGCAGTAACTTCTTTGTTGTTGTAAAATCCCAAACGGACACGGCAGTTTCAGCATTACAGATTCCAGCTTCATGATTTGCCTTACATCAGTCCAATATTTGCAATCTTCCAAATGTGACCTGGATATCTGAGGAATCACAAACCAACCATTGGAATTTTTAATGTCAATTGACCCCTAAATTATTTTGATATACAGTAGGTCTTATTGTTTTTTATAGCCTGTAGTATGGGTCTTGACCCCTGTTAGGAGGTCAAGTAGTTGGACATAGACCTGACCGTGCCTTAGTTTATTACTACAATAACACACACACACATGTACGCACGCACACACACACACACACACAGAAAGACAGATATACACATACGACCCTAACAGTCACTAGACCACCTATCAGGCTGCTATATAAATCATGTTAAACTTTCTCATGTGCTGGCTACACAGGAAGACACACAAACACAGCCCTGTTGAAACATGGGAACGGAAAACTACAAAAAAACAAGAACATTTTATGAGAAAAAAGGGATGATTGAAAAAATAACAGAAACAAAATTCTTAGGGGCCAGATAAATCACCAATGTTTCTGACCATACTGCCATAGTTGACCGTTGCTGACCGCCACCTGTTTGTATTTACGGGGAATCAGAACCGCTTTATGAGTGAGACGTGAACAGAGAGCGAGGGTTACCATGGGAGCAGACTTTACAATCAGAGGTCGTGCGACGGAGGCCTCAGACAACTCTATCATCATGGAGCTCTGTTTTGATTATTTGTGTGTGTGTTTGTGTTGAATGGCCAGACAGTCTGTGGATCCATTTAACGTGCTGACAGTTGTGCTTGTTGTTTTTTTATTTCATCATCAGATAGTCGACTCAGACATTTTTCCAGACATTTTTTCTTTTGCAGAATATAGAAAATATTTTGGATGATTTTGGTTGGTTTTTACTGCACCAATCTTACCAATGAGGAAAGGGAATCTTTGTTTTTAATGCATCTTTGTTATCATAAGTGAAACACATTGTGATAAGTAGAGTGCTTGGTAGTGATGTCTTTATATAGCGTAAAAAAGACGTACAACCAGAGAGTCATTTTACTGTACTAAACCATAATCCCCAAGTCAACATTTTTATTTTATTTTTATTTTTTATTTTGCCGTTATTTTACCAGGTAAGTTGACTGAGAACACGTTCTCATTTGCAGCAACGACCTGGGGAATAGTTACAGGGGAGAGGAGGGGGATGAATGAGCCAATTGTAAACTGGGGATTATTAGGTGACCATGATGGTTTGAGGGCCAGATTGGGAATTTAGCCAGGACACCGGGGTTAACACCCCTACTCTTACGATAAGTGCCATGGGATCTTTAATGACCTCAGAGAGTCAGGACACCCGTTTAACGTCCCATCCGAAAGATGGCACCCTACACAGGGCAGTGTCCCCAATCACTGCCCTGGGGCATTGGGATATTTTTTAGACCAGAGGAAAGAGTGCCTCCTACTGGCCCTCCAACACCACTTCCAGCAGCATCTGGTCTCCTATCCAGGGACTGACCAGGACCAACCCTGCTCAGCTTCAGAAGCAAGCCTGCAGTGGTATGCAGGGTGGTATGCTGCTGGCACTGGCACATTGACGATGGACCACTAATTTCTATCAGACATATAAAACCAACTTCAGAGAGGTTCATTTGGTCTGGAACTTTCCTCACTCTATCATGCTACCAAATTATGTCTCTCAACTATTTTGACTTTGCTGCTGCAACAGCCAGAAAAAGGTTTGACATCCAATAATTGACTCTTTCATACTAAAATGTCACAGTCAAATGTTATCACACTCAAATGTGTGTGCATGTGTGTGCATGGGCATGAGTGTGTATGTGTGTGAGAAAGTGCATGTGTGTGCATGGGCTTGAGTGTGTATGTGTGTGAGAAAGTGCATGTGCGCAGTGCGTGGGTGGTATGTGTGCGCTGATGTGTGTGGGGGTCTGGGTGACCACCTCTCATTCGCATCATCGCAGCAGAAGGATTTCCTCAGATTGTCTCCTTGCCCACCGGGGGAAACAGGAAGTGCTTGTTGCCATGGTGCAGTGGGAACGGTTCTGTCTGACAATGTGCAAGGCGCAATGTTGCTGTCTGGACCTTTTACCTAATGCCCTCAAATCAATGTGTGTGTGTGGGTGTGCGTGAGTGTTTATACAACGGGTGGGTCTAATCCTGGACACCGATTGGTTCTAACCTCATTCCAGCCGGTGTCTATTCCACAAGTTACCACTGGCTAAAGCTATGATGTAGAAATGCCTATTTACTCTGTTCCATCTCATTGCGTGTAACGGTTGTCGGAAGGAGATGACCAAGGTGCAGCGAGGTACGTGTCCATATTTCTTTAATGGACACTGAAACAACAAAAATAAGAAAGAGAACGACCGAAACAGTTCTGGCTGGTGCAGACACACAACAGAAAACAAAAAACAACTACCCACAAAACACAGGTGGGATGAGGCTACCTAAGTATGGTTCTCAATCAGAGACACCGATAGACAGCTGCCTCTGATTGAGAACCACACTCGGCCAAACACATAGAAATATAAAACATAGAACAAAAACATAGAATGCCCACCCCAACTCACGCCCTGACCAAACCAAAATAGAGACATAACAAAGGAACTAAGGTCAGGGCGTGACAAACCCAGCCAGAAAATTGAATAAACTTTAATTAACATTTTTTTAAATGTTTTATTATTAACCATATATCACCTCCCTCTTCGGAGGACAAATATATATATTTTTTTGTCTTTCTTGATGTCTTTCTTGATGTCTATACTATTCTCTCTGGTATGCAGTCTGGTTTCCACTCAGGTTATGGATGTGTCACTGCAACCTTAAAGGTCCTCAATGATGTCACCATTGCCCTTGATTCTAAGCAATGCTGTGCTGCTATTTTATTGACTTGGCCAAAGCATTTGATACGGTAGACCATTCCATTCTTGTGGGCCGGCTGAGGAGTATTGGTGTCTCTGAGGGGTCTTTGGCCTGGTTTGCTAACTACCTCTCTCAAAGAGTGCAGTGTATATAGTCAGAAAATCTGCTGTCTCAGCCACTGCCTGTCACTAAGGGAGTACCCCAAGGCTCAATCCTAGGCCCCACGCTCTAATCCATCACACCAAGAACTTGAACGCTCCAAAAGTGGCAGTATCAATAGATGATGAAAAGGCATTCCATAGGGTGGAATGGGCATATATTTGAAAAAACAATTGTCCCTTTTTTACTTCCTGGATTGAGCTATTATACAAATAACCGAAAGCATCTATACGAGGCATATCACATTAATTACTCTCCTTTAATAGATAGGTTTGAATCTGATTTTCAGCGATTGAGATCTCTCCCTATTTCCATGTTTGGTAGGGTCAACATTACCAAAATGAATATATTACAGAGGTTGATGCATTTATTCCAGGCCTTGCCAGGTTAAATTCCATCCAACTTTTAAAATAAAATAAATGACCTGCTCTCCAACTTTATTTGGAATGGAAAGACGTCAAGAGTCAAATTGACTGTTTTACACTTACCATATACAGGTGGAGGTCTTGGACTACCTCCTATGAAGATGTATTACTGTGCTGCACAACTGCGTTCACTTAAACAATGGACAACAGACTATCCTTGTGCATGGAGGAGTATTGAAGCCATTAATGTAATACCTTATGATCTAAAATAGATTCACTACTTCAGGTCCAAGGCGTTGAAGAAAAAAAATGACAATCCAATGATTTTCAATTCCATTCGTATTTGGGAAAATGTACATAAATTCAAAAGGTGGAAAGAACAAATATCGCCAGGCACCCCTATTTGGAATAACCCAATCTTAATTAAGTCCTGGTTTCAAAGTGGCATCATGAATTTTGAACATGTGTACTATGATGGCTCTCTACTGTCATTCAATCAATTAAAATAAAGATTTTGATTATCTAAGGCCGATTTCTTTAAGTACTTTCAACTCAGAAATATTATTAAATCGTTTCAACAAAATTTGGATGAACCTAAGGCATCTAGCATAGAAAAATACTGAAAGAAGCTGCTACGCCAAAGAAGTTGATTGCCAAGTTATATCAAGGGTTGATTGAAACTCTACCTGCTGGTTCAGAACCTAAGGAAAAAAGAAAAACATTGGTCACAGATATGTGAAAATGTTCATACATGCTCCTACAACCTAAGACATAAACTACTACAATTTAAGATAATTAATAGGACTTACCACTCCCCTGCCAGAATGCACATAATGCACCCAGAAATGTCACATCTCTGTCGGAGATGTAAAAAGCACAATGGAACCCTATTACATACTGACACCATTTTGGGATAATGTCTGTGCTATCTTTTCATTGTGTCCTGGAAATAATATTCATCCATCTGGAAAGCCTCATATCCACCCTGAATAACAAACCGGAGGACTGTACTATCACCTCTGCCTGGCAACTAGCAATTAGTGTTGGTTCTTGAGTCTCCCCTGGTTTCTCAGCGGTAGCTGTAAGCGGTGATTGTGTCAGTGGCTGTTTTGTTGCAAAACTAGGACCGTCGCCGAAACAAAGACAGTTCTGCCGAGTTGTTCTGCTGAGTTATTCTGCTGAGTTATTCTGCTGAGTTGTTCTGCTGAGTTATTCTGCTGAGTTGTTCTGCTGAGTTATTCTGCCGAGTTGTTCTGCTGAGTTATTCTGCTGAGTTATTCTGCTGAGTTGTTCTGCTGAGTTATTCTGCTGAGTTATTCTGCTGAGTTATTCTGCTGAGTTGTTCTGCTGAGTTATTCTGCCGAGTTGTTCTGCTGAGTTATTCTGCTGAGTTATTCTGCTGAGTTGTTCTGCTGAGTTATTCTGCTGAGTTGTTCTGCTGAGTTATTCTGCTGAGTTGTTCTGCTGAGTTATTCTGCTGAGTTGTTCTGCTGAGTTATTCTGCTGAGTTGTTCTGCTGAGTTATTCTGCTGAGTTGTTCTGCTGAGTTATTCTGCTGAGTTATTCTGCCGAGTTGTTCTGCTGAGTTATTCTGCCGAGTTATTCTGCTGAGTTGTTCTGCTGAGTTATTCTGCCGAGTTGTTCTGCTGAGTTGTTCTGCTGAGTTATTCTGCTGAGTTATTCTGCTGAGTTGTTCTGCTGAGTTATTCTGCTGAGTTATTCTGCTGAGTTATTCTGCTGAGTTATTCTGCTGAGTTGTTCTGCTGAGTTATTCTGCTGAGTTGTTCTGCTGAGTTATTCTGCCGAGTTGTTCTGCTGGGTTGTTCTGTTGAGTTATTCTGCTGAGTTATTCTGCTGAGTTGTTCTGCTGAGTTATTCTGCTGAGTTGTTCTGCTGAGTTATTCTGCCGAGTTGTTCTGCTGGGTTGTTCTGCTGAGTTATTCTGCTGAGTTGTTCTGCTGAGTTATTCTGCTGAGTTGTTCTGCTGAGTTGTTCTGCTGAGTTATTCTGCTGAGTTATTCTGCTGAGTTATTCTGCTGAGTTGTTCTGCTGAGTTATTCTGCCGAGTTGTTCTGCTGAGTTATTCTGCTGAGTTATTCTGCTGAGTTGTTCTGCTGAGTTATTCTGCTGAGTTATTCTGCTGAGTTATTCTGCTGAGTTGTTCTGCTGAGTTATTCTGCCGAGTTGTTCTGCTGAGTTATTCTGCTGAGTTATTCTGCTGAGTTGTTCTGCTGAGTTATTCTGCTGAGTTGTTCTGCTGAGTTATTCTGCTGAGTTGTTCTGCTGAGTTATTCTGCTGAGTTGTTCTGCTGAGTTATTCTGCTGAGTTGTTCTGCTGAGTTATTCTGCTGAGTTATTCTGCCGAGTTATTCTGCTGAGTTGTTCTGCTGAGTTATTCTGCCGAGTTGTTCTGCTGAGTTATTCTGCCGAGTTGTTCTGCTGAGTTGTTCTGCTGAGTTGTTCTGCTGGGTTGTTCTGCCGAGTTGTTCTGCTGAGTTATTCTGCCGAGTTGTTCTGCTGAGTTGTTCTGCCGAGTTGTTCTGCTGAGTTATTCTGCCGAGTTATTCTGCCGAGTTGTTCTGCTGAGTTATTCTGCTGAGTTGTTCTGCTGAGTTATTCTGCTGAGTTATTCTGCTGAGTTGTTCTGCTGAGTTATTCTGCCGAGTTGTTCTGCTGAGTTATTCTGCCGAGTTGTTCTGCTGAGTTATTCTGCTGAGTTGTTCTGCTGAGTTATTCTGCCGAGTTGTTCTGCTGAGTTATTCTGCCGAGTTGTTCTGCTGAGTTATTCTGCTGAGTTATTCTGCTGAGTTATTCTGCTGAGTTGTTCTGCCGAGTTGTTCTGCCGAGTTATTCTGCTGAGTTGTTCTGCTGAGTTGTTCTGCTGAGTTATTCTGCTGAGTTATTCTGCTGAGTTATTCTGCTGAGTTGTTCTGCTGAGTTGTTCTGCTGAGTTATTCTGCTGAGTTATTCTGCTGAGTTGTTCTGCTGGGTTGTTCTGCTGAGTTGTTCTGCTGAGTTGTTCTGCTGAGTTGTTCTGCTGAGTTGTTCTGCTGAGTTGTTCTGCTGAGTTGTTCTGCTGAGTTGTTCTGCTGAGTTGTTCTGCTGAGTTGTTCTGCTGAGTTATTCTGCTGAGTTGTTCTGCTGAGTTATTCTGCTGAGTTGTTCTGCTGAGTTATTCTGCTGAGTTGTTTTGCTGAGTTGTTCTGCTGGGTTGTTCTGCTGAGTTGTTCTGCTGAGTTGTTCTGCTGAGTTGTTCTGCTGAGTTATTCTGCTGAGTTATTCTGCTGAGTTATTCTGCTGAGTTATTCTGCTGAGTTCTTCAAGGAAGGAAAGAGTGGAAGTCTTCACACTACTCTCTCACTTTATTATCTTACCTAGTAGCTTTAACTATGTGTGTTTTTTATACATGTTCGCACCTCTCCCTGTAGGCTTTACAGGCGACCCCCCACCCCTTGGCTGCAACCCTTCTAATTTAGTGTACCCTGTGCACACAACCCATGTGGAATTCTGCGTCTCTGGCAGCGTTTAGAACTGCCGATCGGCGGTCAAGAATTCCGAGTTCATCTCAGCCTATGCTCCCTTTTAGTACCTTGACTTTTTGGTCCTGACAGAGACATGGATCACCCCAGAGAACACTGCTACTCAAGCTGCTCTTTCTTCATCTGACTACGTTTTCTCTCATAGTCCGAGAGCATCTGGTCATCACGGTAGTGGCACAGGTCTACACATTTCTCCTAAGTGGAGATTTTTTATTTTCTTCACCAGTGTATCTCCTCATTTGAATTCCATGCTGTCACTGTCACTTGTCCACTCAAGCTTAATATTATGGTCATCTATCTCCCACCAGGTGCCCTTGGAGAGTTCCTCAATGAGCTTGACACCTTGATTATGTCATTTACTGATGACAGCTCACCGGTCTTCGTACTTTGCAACTTCAACCTCTCGATGTCTGCCTTCGGTTTATTTCTTTCCAACTCTCACTTTCCCCTCCTTGCCTCTTTTGACCTTACCCTTTCCCAATCCCCTCCAACTCACAAGGCAGGCAATACGCTTGACCGCATTGTTACTAGAGGTTGCTCACCTAATTTCACTTCAACCCCCCTCCAGGTCTTTGATCACTACTTTGTTTCCTTTTCTGTCTCCCTTTCCTCCAACCCTAACCACTCAGCCCCTACCCAGATGGTCATGCACCATCGCAATCTTCGCTCTCTCTCTCCCACTACTCTCTCCTCTTCTATCCTATCATCTCTCCCTTCAGCGAAATCCTTCTCCCTCCTGTCTCCTGATTCTGTCTCTTCAACCCTACTCTCCTCCCTTTCAGCCTCCTATAACTCACACTGTCCCCTTTCCTCCCGGCCGGCTCGGCCCTCCCTTTCTGCTCCGTGGCTGAGTGATTCAAGGTGAGTTTACAGAACAGCTGCGAGCAGCTGAGCGAAAATGGAGGAAAACTAAACTTCCGGAGGACCTATCATCCTTTTACTCCCTCCTCTCTACCTTCTCTTCCCCTGTATCCACTGCTAAAGCAACTTTCTACCACTCTAAATTTCAAGCTTCTGCCTAACTCTAGGAAATTATTTCCACCTTATCCTCCCTCCTTAATCCTCCACCCCTCCCCCTCTCTCCTCCCTCTCCGTGGACGACTTTGTTCACCACTTTGAAAAAAAGGTTGATGACATCCGCCGGGCCAATAAATATTTGTAAACAACAGCTAGTGCACAATATCTAAGGAAGTCTCAAGGTTTTGCTCTTCTGAGGTAGAGAATCTCATGATAAGCTGAAGACCACACTATCTACCTAGAGAGTTTTCATCTGTATTTTTCGTAGATGCCTACATATCACCACAGACCGATCCTGAAACTAAAACCGCACTCAATGAGCTGTATACCGCCATAAGAAAACAGGAAAATGTTTATCCAGAGGCGGCGCTCCTGGGTACAGCTGCCATTCTCAAGGAGCGGGACTCTAACCCGGAAGCTTATAAGAAATCCCACTGTGCCCTCCAACAAATCATCAAACAGGCAAAGCATTACTACAGGACTAAGATCTAATCATACTACACCGGCTCCGACGCTCGTCGGATGTGGCAGGGCTTGCAAACTATTTCAGACTAATAAGGGAATCACAACTGAGAGCTGCCCAGTGACACAAGCCTACCAGACGAGCTAAATCACTTCTATGTTCGCTTCGAGGCAAATAACACTGAAACATGCATGAGAGCATCAGCTGTTCCGGACGACTGTGTGATCACGCTCTCCACAGCCGATGTGAATAATACCTTTAAACAGGTCAACATTCACAAGGCCGCAGGGCCAGATGGATTACCAGGACGTGTACTTCGAGCATGCGCTGACCAACTGGCAAGTGTCTTCACTGACATTTTCAACCTCTCCCTGTCTGAGTCTGTAATACCAACATGTTTCAAGCAGACCACCATCATCCCTGTGCCCAAGAACACAAAGGCAACCTGCCTAAACGACTACCGCCCCATAGCACTCACATCGGTAGCCATGAAGTGCTTTGAAAGGCTGGTCATGGCTCACATCAACGGCATCCTCCCGGATACCATAGACCCACTCCAATTTGCAACCTGCCCAAACAGATCCACAGATGATGCAATCTCTATTGCTCTCCACACTGCCGTTTTACACCTGGACAAAAGGAACACCTACATGAGAATGCTATTCATTGACTACAGCTCAGTGTTCAACACCATAGTGCCCTCAAAGCTCATCACTAAGCTAAGGACTCTGGGACTAAACACCTCCCTCTGCAACTGGATCCTGGACTTCCCGAGAGGCCGCCCCCAGATGGTAAGGGTAGGTAACATTACATCTGCAATGCTGACCCTCAACACAGGGGCCCCTCAGAGGTGCGTGCTCAGTCCCCTCCTGTACTCCCTGTTCACTCATGACTACACGGCCAGGCACGACTCCAACACCATCATTATGTTTGCCGATGACACAACAGTGGTAGTAGGCCTGATCACCGACAACAATGAGACAGCCTATAGGGAGGAGGTCAGAGATGGGTCTAGTGCATCATTCTGACTCCGTCTGCCTGGTGGCCGAAGTGCCTATTCTGTGCCCCTACACTCTCTCTCTATCCCTCGATAGCTTGCTTTGAAAGATGCGAGTTTTTATGTTCTCAGAAGTACGGCAACTAATCACTCTCCTCCGTTCCAAAAATACTGAATCTTTGGAGTCGATTCCTAGGGGAAAGTGTGTCGAGGTGTCGAGGAATCAATTATTTTGGATCGACTCTCCACCACTACTCCATCATCGTTAACAGTTGGAAATATGGCAGAGAAAGGCAAGCGACAGCAGCGAAGTCCTGAATGGCAATACTTTGAGAAGTTAAATGAGAAGGAAATGCAAACTTTGCAAGATGGAATTGAGGTACAGTAATGGGGGTACATGTGCAATACTTAACCATCTGAATGGGATGCACCATGAGACCCAAACCGTTGCTGGCAGCAGCACAGCTGCATTGTGAATTCACATGGAATTTTATGGCTGTTTAAACATGAAGAAAAATTGTCCATTTGTCACATCCCTTCTGTGTGTGTGTGTGTGTGTCTGTTAATGTATCTCTTCCTCCTGCTATTTGTCTTCATCCAGATATGTGGGTGGCTGCTGTAACTCAGAGGAATGATGGGCGATAAGAGGGGTCAAGAGTCAACTCGAAAAACACTCTTCCTGATGATATTTGATTAAAACAGCACGTTGTTGTTAATTATTCCCCGAACATTAGCACTTTAAATTTGACATTTTTTAAATTTATATATCCTTTATTTAACTTGGCAAGTTAGTTAAGAACACATTCTTAGGCCTCCCGGGTGGCGCAGTGGTCTAGGGCACTGCATCGCAGTGCTAACTGCGCCACCAGAGTCTCTGGTTTCGTGCCCAGGCTCTGTCGCAGCCGGCCGCGACCGGGAGGTCCGTGGGGCGACGCACAATTGGCATAGCGTCGTCCGGGGTAGGGAGGGTTTGGCCGGTAGGGATAGCCTTGTCTCATCGCGCTCCAGCGACTCCTGTGGCGGGCCGGGCGCAGTGCGCGCCAACCAAGGGGGCCAGGTACACGGTGTTTCCTCCGACACATTGGTGCGGCTGGCTTCCGGGTTGGAGGCGCGCTGTGTTAAGAAGCAGTATGGCTGGTTGGGTTGTGCTTCGGAGGACGCATGGCTTTCGACCTTCGTCTCTCCCGAGCCCGCACGGGAGTTGTAGCGATGAGACAAGGTAGTAATTACTAGCTATTGGATACCACGAAAATTGGGGAGAAAATGGGATGAAAAAAAAGAAAAAAGAAAAAAAAAAAGAACACATTCTTATTTACAATGACGGCCTACCCCCCTGAAACCCGGACGACACTGGGCCAATTGTGCGCCGCCCTATGGGACTCCCAATCACGGCCGGATGTGATTGGGAGCCCTAACCTTAACCACTCTGAGTTAATGTCTAAACTGTTAACCTTTGAGTTGTTTCTGTTTTAACCATGTAACCATGCAGAATTAACCCTATAACTACGCAAAATGAAAGCTTAAAAAATAGACATTCATCCAAAATACATCAAATTTCACGCAGGCACACAGAGGATAAGAGGGGACAGGATTTTCACTCTCTGATAGGAGAAAGGTCGCCATGGAGAATAACACATGGCACAGACAGAGAGTGTGCTTCCAGTGTGCTCAGCACTGCTCACAAAGTACACTCTCTCTCTCTCTAACACACACACACACACACACACGTACACACACACACACACACACACACACACACACACACACACACACACACACACGCACGCACACACACACACACACACACACACACACACACACACACACACACACACACACACACACACACACACACACACACACACACACACACACACACACACACACACACACACACACACACACACACATTCTGATATTGTTACAACCACTAAGAAAAAAGGGGTTTGGTGTAGGCCTTAGCTGAGCCTGGACAGGGCTAGGGTTGGGGTTCTGTGCTGGGTTGATGTCCCAGAGAAGATTAATGAAGTGTGGGAATTGGAGTCTGCAGCACTCCCACTCTGGAGCCCTGTCTTCAATGCTCTTTGGAAGTCACCTCTACCTCAGTCCTCATTTGTCCAATTCATATTTGCTCTTTGTCAAACCCAAAGTAAGAGTGGAGGGGGTGTTTTTTATATAACAGTGTAATGCTTTGATATCCACACCCACACACACACACACACACACACACACACACACACACACACACACACACACACACACACACACACACACGCACACACAAACACACACACACGGTTGTCAGAAAATGATTTTTATTGCACACTGGCTGTGTCACGACTTCCGCCGAAGTTGGTCCCTCTCCTTGTTCGGGCGGCGTTCGGCGGTCGACGTCACCGGCCTTCTAAACATCGCCGATCCACTTTTCATTTTCGATTTGTTTTGTCTTAGTCTTACACACCTGGTTTCAATCCCCCCAATTACTTGTTCATTATTTAACCCTCTGTTCCCCCATGTTTGTTTGTGAGTAATTGTTCATTGTATTGCAGTCCGTATTTGTGGCCTTGTATTTATACGACGTGTATTGTGATATATTTTGAGTAAATTGCTTTCATTACTCATATCTTGTCACGCCCTGACCTTAGAGAGCCTTTTTATTTCTCTATTTGGTTAGGTCAGGGTGTGATTAGGGTGGGCATTCTAGTTTTTCGTTTTCTATGTTGGCTATGGTATAGTTCCCAATCAGAGGCAGCTGTCTATCGTTGTCTCTGATTGGGGATCATATTTAGGCAGCCTTTTCCCACCTTTGTTGTGGGATCTTGGTTTTGTGTAGTGCCTGTAAGCACTCCATTTCTTCACGTTTGTTTCTTTATTGTTTTCTGGGAGTGTCATTTAAATAAACATGTGGAACTCTACGCACGCTGCGCCTTGGTCCAATAATTCTAACGATCATGACATATCTGTTGTCCTGCACCTGACTCATCTCACCAGCTACACACAGACGCTTTACAAGCTGGTTAGGTTCAGGTACCAAGTCAGGCTGTAGGAGGCACTGGACAGCGAGGCACTAAGTCATTAAAACTGCTCTTTGAAGACATGGACAATTAACCAACATTTCAGCCTGTAGGCTAATCCCACAACTCTGGCTACAACCCACATGGTACCATATTCCCTATATAGTGCACTACTTTTAACCTGGGACTATTGGGCTCTAGGCAAAAGTAGTGGACTATATAGGGAAAAGGTGCCATTTCAGACAAATCCTCTGCTCTATGGGATGTATTGCTTAGAGTTTAGGATATTCTTCAAGAACTTGGCCTTTTACACTCCCCACTGGATAGCGAAGGAGACTGTGGAGGATGGAACGAGAGGGGGGTGAGATGAATGGAGGAACATAGGCTTGTCTTAAATGGCACCCTACTCCATACAGGGTCTCTGGTCAAAAGTAGTGCACTATATAGGGAATAGGGGGCCATTTGAGATGCAGACATAGAGGTTGAACATCGATGTCCCCTAGGACCACAGGGCAATAACTGCAAACTGAAACTATTTTCATTCGGCTATAGGGGTTACACACACATACACATATATCTAATGTAATGTGTGAGAACAGAAAGAAATGGAAATACTTAGAAAGCATATGCTTGTAAAAGTACAGGAGGAGGGCTAAAGAGGGAGGGTGGTGAAGGGGTGGGTGGAGGGTGGAAAATGGTGAGGGAATGGGTGGATAATGGTGGAGAAGGGTGAAAGGGTGGCTAAAGGGTGGAGAATAATGAAAGGATGGGTGAAAGGATGGGTGGAGAAGAGTGGAAACTGGAAAGTTGTGGATGATAAGGAAGAGTAAAAGAAGGTGCAGAGAAGATTAGATAGAGGGTGGAGAAGAGTACAATGAGGGGTGGAGAAGAGTAAAAGGAGGGGTGGAGAAGAGTACAATGAGGGGTGGAGAAGAGTAAAAGGAGGGGTGGAGAAGAGGAAAAGGAGGGTGGAGAAGAGTAAAAGGAGGGGTGGAGAAGAGTAAAAGGAGGCGTGGAGAAGAGGAAAAGAAGGGGTGGAGAAGGGTAAAAGGAGGGGTGGAGAAGAGTAAAAGGAGAGGTGGAGAAGAGGAAAAGGAGGGGTGGAGAAGAGGAAAAGGAGGGGTGGAGAAGAGTAAAAGGAGGCGTGGAGAAGAGGAAAAGAAGGGGTGGAGAAGGGTAAAAGAAGGGGTGGAGAAGAGTAAAAGGAGGGGTGGAGAAGGGTAAAAGGAGGGGTGGAGAAGAGTAAAAGGAGAGGTGGAGAAGAGGAAAAGGAGGGGTAGAGAAGAGGAAAAGGAGAGGTGGAGAAGAGGAAAGGAGGGGTGGAGAAGAGTAAAAGGAGAGGTGGAGAAGAGTAAAAGGAGGGGTGGAGAAGAGTAAAAGGAGGGGTGGAGAAGAGTAAAAGGAGGCGTGGAGAAGAGGAAAAGGAGGGGTGGAGAAGAGTAAAAGGAGGGGTGGAGAAGAGGAAAAGGAGAGGTGGAGAAGAGGAAAGGAGGGGAGGAGAAGATTAAAAGGAGAGGTGGAGAAAAGTAAAAGAAGGGGTGGAGAAGAGTAAAAGGAGGGGTGGAGAAGGTTAAAAGGAGGGGTGGAGAAGAGTAAAAGGAGAGGTGGAGAAGAGGAAAAGGAGGGGTGGAGAAGAGGAAAAGGAGGGGTGGAGAAGAGTAAAAGGAGGCGTGGAGAAGAGGAAAAGAAGGGGTGGAGAAGGGTAAAAGAAGGGGTGGAGAAGAGTAAAAGGAGGGGTGGAGAAGGGTAAAAGGAGGGGTGGAGAAGAGTAAAAGGAGAGGTGGAGAAGAGGAAAAGGAGGGGTGGAGAAGAGGAAAAGGAGAGGTGGAGAAGAGGAAAGGAGGGGTGGAGAAGAGTAAAAGGAGAGGTGGAGAAGAGTAAAAGGAGGGGTGGAGAAGAGTAAAAGGAGGGGTGGAGAAGAGTAAAAGGAGGCGTGGAGAAGAGGAAAAGGAGGGGTGGAGAAGAGTAGAAGGAGGGGTGGAGAAGAGGAAAAGGAGAGGTGGAGAAGAGGAAAGGAGGGGAGGAGAAGATTAAAAGGAGAGGTGGAGAAAAGTAAAAGGAGGGGTGGAGAAAAGTAAAAGGAGGCGTGGAGAAGAGGAAAAGAAGGGGTGGAGAAGAGTAAAAGGAGGGGTGGAGAAGGGTAAAAGGAGGGGTGGAGAAGAGCAAAAGGAGAGGTGGAGAAGAGGAAAAGGAGGGTGGAGAAGAGGAAAAGGAGAGGTGGAGAAGAGGAAAGGAGGGGTGGAGAAGAGTAAAAGGAGAGGTGGAGAAGAGTAAAAGGAGGGGTGGAGAAGAGTAAAAGGAGGGGTGGAGAAGAGGAAAAGGAGAGGTGGAGAAGAGGAAAGGAGGGGAGGAGAAGATTAAAAGGAGAGGTGGAGAAAAGTAAAAGGAGGGGTGGAGAAGAGTAAAAGGAGGGGTGGAGAAGAGTAAAAGGAGAGGTGGAGAAGGGTAAAGGAGGGGTGGAGAAGAGTAAAAGGAGGGGTGGAGAAGAGAAAAAGGTGGGGTGGAGAAGAGTTAAAGGAGCGGTGGAGAAGAGGAAAAGGAGGGGGGGAGAAGAGTAAAAGTAGGGGTGGAGAAGAGTAAAAGGAGGCGTGGAGAAGAGGAAAAGGAGAGGTGGAGAAGAGTAAAAGGAGGGGTGGAGAAGGGAGAGAAAGTCTTATAGTTTAAAAAGGGTGGAGTGAGTGAGTAAGCGGAGAGGGAGAGGGGAGAGAAGGGCTAAGAGGAGGAAGACAGTCAGAAATGTTGAAACCCTACAATTGATGGTGTTTGATTTCCACAAGTAATTACCATTCCTCTGGCTCGCTGCGTTCCCAATCTGGACCTATCTTATATCCACAGCAAATACCACGAATGACTTGCTGGCCACGCACGCTGCTACTGACGCTCCAAACTTCTCCAAACTGCCCTGGGATTGGACTTGGGTTCCCGGAGAGAATGTGTAGTGAGAGAGAGTGACACATGCAGACTCATACAGTATAGGGCATAGGCAAACATATTGTACACACACACACACACTCTCTCTCTCTCTCTCTCTCTCTCTCTCTCTCTCTCTCTCTCTCTCTCTCTCTCTCTCTCTTTCTCTCTTTCTCTCTTTCTCTCTTTCTCTCTCTCTCTCTCTCTTTCTCTCTTTCTCTCTTTCTCTCTCTCTCTCTCTCTCTCTCTCTCTCTCTCTCTCTCTCTCTCTCTCTCTCTCTCTAGATCATAAGCCATTGAACTCAGCATGCTGAACGGTATGGAAATACATTTGCTACAGCCATTTGAAATATGACTTCATCACTTCTCTCCCCCATTAATAACTCAAAATGAAGCAGATAAGAATACCTATTTCTTTGTTAACCACTCAACACAGAATAGCCACATGTGTGCACTCCCTCGAATCGTTTGGAGAAAATATCCTTTCTATTTTATTCAGCTTTGTTAAATTGTATTTTTCAGACTATAAAATAATGCTACGGAATTTTGAGCAAATCTTGTCTGCTAAATGAACTAGTGTAGCCCACAACCATTTGGCATAGCCACGTCAGGACCTAACATAAGGACAACTCGGAGTAAGCTATTCTGTTCTTCTGAAATAGACTACATTTTCTTCATATCATGCTTCTTTAGACCTGTCTAAAATAAATAATGGATTTACTGTGAAGGTGTAGGCTATATTACATGGTTTTATTAGACTTTTTAATGTAGATGTTCCAAAGGTCTGCATCAGTGGCTTGTAGGCTATGTGTGGATTTCAGGAGATGGTAAATGTGTTTATGTTAATTGACAGTCAATTACCGTGAGACCGACAATTATTGGAAAATCACCGGCTGATGAAATTTCGTGATCGCCACAGCCCAAGGCAAAGCCCAGTCATATTGAATTAGTGCTGCCAAACACAGAGTAACAGACTGTAGGCCAGTGGGTACAGTGCAAGCACAGACATGAACATGTGCAAACATGGAGACATACACATACACACACATAAAGACACAAACACACACACACAGACAGACAGACAGACAGACAGACAGACAGACAGACAGACACACACACACACACACTGAACACACACACACACACACACAGACAGACAGACAGACAGACAGACAGACAGACACACACACACACACTGAACACACACACACACACACACACACACACACACACACACACACACACACACACACACACACACACACACACACACACACACACACACACACACACACACACACACACACACACACACACACACACACACACACACACACACACACATGCTGTAGACAAATGGTCCTTTGACTCTGTAGCAGCTAAAGGTCCCATGGTCCAGCCGCTATTCCTTCTCCCCCTGCATCAATCATAGACCTATTACTCAGCAGGGAGGAACATAGGCTTGTCTTACAGTTTTTTACAATCACTTTGGCACTTATTTCGGAACCTTGATGTCATTTTTCAAAACTCTAGACACAAAACTCACAACTAATGATCAAAATGCAAATTTTTCAAAACTTTAACACTTTTTCCAATTGCTTGGATACAGTACACATAAAGCTGAGATCATTTGTTCATTGAACTAAAATCACCTGTTCAAAATGACGCAACTTAACATCAAAGTATTACCATTTCAAAATGCAATGCACACATTACATCTGAGATGACTGTCTATTCATTTCCTTACAATGATCTAACTATCAATTGATACAACTGCTCAAAATGATAAGTAACTGTTGCATTACTCTTAATGCATAGTTTTATGGAAACTGACAAACAATATTCTATGTTTAGATCATGAAAGTTTCAGGATAAAGAGATCCATTGACACCAATTACCGTGGAACATGAACCAATTGGAATACATTATCTATGGATGTAATATTTCATCATCATTCTTTATCAGACCCTGTTTCTATGGTCCCATGTACCACTTTTCCAGACCATGTTTTCAGAATTGACATTACTGTACACTCACCGGCCACTTTTTTAGGTTCACCTATCTAGTACTGGGTAGGACCCCTTTTGCCTCCACAACAGCCTGAAGTATTCACGGTATTGTGCGTTAAGAGATGCCCTTCTGCACACCACTGTTTTAAACAGCTGTTATTTGAGCATTTATGGCCTTTCTGTTAGCTTGAATTAATCTGGACATTGTCCTCTGACCTCTCTCATTAACAAGGTGTTTTGCCAACAGAACTGCCGCTCACTGAATGTGTTTTGTTTATCGCACCATTCTCTGTAAACTCTAGAGACTGTAGTGCGTAAAAATCCCAGGAAGGCAGCTGTTTCTGAGATGCTGGAATCACCATGTGTGGCATCAACAATCATACCACGGTCAAAGTTGCTTAGATTACTCATCTTGCCCGTTCTAATGTTTCGTCAAACAACATCTAAAGCTCTCTACTCTATATACTCTATATATTGAGTTGCAGGCAGCCACATGATTCGCTGTTCGAATGTAACCGTCCTTGATGAGTTAAATCCGGTCTGTAGAGCTGATGGCATGACCTATGTCATTGTGTGGGATAATGTCAGGTTCCACATGTTCAAATGGTGCAAGCATGGTTTCAGGCCCATCCGCAATTTACCACCCTGTGCTTACCCCCATACTCTCCTTTCCTTAACCCGATTGAGGAATTTTTCTCCACATGGAGTTGGAAGGTATATGATAGGCGCCCTCACGAACAAGCCGCACTTATCCAGGCCATGGATGATGCATGCAATGACTTCCCGGCAGACCAGTGTCAGGCCTGGATTCGCCCAAAGATTCTTCCCAAGATGTTTGGCTAATGAAAACATCCATTGTGATGTGGATGAGAACCTATGGCCAAATCCACAAGACAGAGTTGTGGGAAATACAGAAGTACAGTAATCAATCATTTGTTTTGCTTTTTACAGTAAGCCAGGTGAGGAACACTGCAGTTGATGTTTTACTGTAGTTTTTTCTTTTTTTGTAGCTAATTATTTTTGCTTTGATTCAAAGAAACCTATGTTGTATTTTATTGTATTTCATCAATAAATGTCATATTTTGTTCAATGATTCCACTGTGTCTGTAGTATTCTCTCTACTAGTCCTTTTACAGTGATGTATTTATGTGTAGTAGCATAATGAAACATGTATCACATATTTTGTACTACAATATTTAATGATTGTACGAACAATACACAGTGAAACTATCGGTGTCTTGTGTGTGGGTGATCTAAAGGAATGTTCCTATGGTATTTCATGATAAACGAGTTATTTGAACCAATGATTCAGCAAGTGCAAGGTTTCTTTAAAGATATTAATGCACAATGCAATGTTTTGAACATTGGACAGCCTGTGTTACAAGTGATGACCGTTTTGAGTTTTGTGTCTAGAGTTTTGAAAAATGACCACAAGGTTCTGAAATTAGTGCCACAGTGATTGTAAAAAAAAACTCCATACAGGGTCTCTGGTCAAAAGTAGTGTACTTTATAGGGAATAGGGGGCCATTTGAGATGCAGACATAGAGGTTAGAACATAGACGTCCCCTAGGACCACAGGGCAATAACTGCAAACTGAAACTGTTTTCATTCGGCTCTAGGGGTTACACACACATACACATATATCTAATGTAATGTGTGAGAACAGAAAGAAATGGAAATACTTAGAAAGCAAACACATGTAAAAGTACAGGAGGAGGAGGAGAGAGGGAGGAAATGGTGGAAAGTATGGAAAGTATGGAGAAGGTAAAGCTAGTGGAGGGCACAAACGCACACACACACATTGGCGAAACCAGGAAGGGTAAAAATGCAACTTGCTCTCACAGTCTCACTTCAGAATTAGACGTTCATCCATGTTTCTCAAACGTCACATTTTCAAAGTTGTTGCAAAAGTCACATTTTTTAGTTTTAAAGTTAAGTTTAGGCATTAATTACGAATGTGTAAGGTTAGGGTTAAGCTTAGGCATTAACTCCAACATTTTAAGCTAAGGCATTAACTCAGAATGGTTAAGGTAAGGGTTAAGGCAGTGTTTCCCAAACCAGACCCTAAGGGTCCAAAGGGTCCTAACAATACACAGATGATTCAAGTGATCAAAGCTTGATTATAAGTTGATTCTTTGAATCAGCTGTGTAGTGCTAGGGCAAAAACCAAAACGTGCACCCAGAGGGGGTCACAAGGACCGAGTTTGGGAAACCCTGGCTCAAGTTTCGGGATAGGCTTCAAACAACATTCTCAAAAGCAAATTTCTATTGCTGGATTTGAACATCCAACCTTTGTAATCAGATATTTACACCCATCCGCCATCCCTGTCCACAACACCCTAGAAAAATCTAAACCTACTTGAAGGTAAAAGTGCTCACTGTTGCTCCTAGTGGTCGATTTCCACGTCATCTCCCAACGTCCTCAGATATGGATGGACGTTGAATACTGACTTGTATCATGGATGACCTAGCTGAATAATTAACTGTTGAATGAATGACTATAGTATTGGGACCCTTGCAGATATTGATGACCAGTTCTGACTAGAATGTCTATACAGAATACCCTCAAGTCTTCTGTTCTATTTCCTCTGTTCCTACGGGTTGTAATGAGACGTACTGTAAGTTATATGATGTCTGGTTCTAGTGCAGAGTTCTATAACTCCAGTATTGGGTTGGGCGGGCTTTTGTTCCACCCCAGCATTGTCTTGCACATTTTTACTAAACTTATTGAGTTAAAACAAAAACTTCCACACCCCCATGGTGCGTGTATATTATTCATTCGTTATCTAAAATGCATCCTTTGTTTCTCCCTTCCTTAAAGTAGTGATTACCTCTCTGAAGGAAGGAAAGAAGGAAGAAAGAAAGAAAGGATTTCAACAGGGCCAGTAACTGCATTCATTTCTCAGAAGCTAATGGATGAGATGTGTGGATGAAGGAAATGGGAGGTTGTCTGATGTTGGAATGTGTTTGGGCAGATAATCCACATATTGTACTTCTCTACTGAACATTGGATATTTGTAAAAGTGGCGTCTGTTTATTTGATTAGGTCGAGAAAAGCCATTTATGTCAAAAAGAGAGAGAAAAAACAAAGGAGAGAAAACAAACACCATGAATTTGATCAGGCTGGTCTCGAGAAATAGACAGTGATTTCAGATGTTTGAAAAAGTCCTGAGAACGTCAATATATGCCTTCCTAAGTGCTCCTAAATGTTTACAGAGTATTGGCCAGCACTGGGTGCAAACTCATGTGGCTTGGAGCCAAAGCACACTGCTTAGACCACTGTGCTACAGCAGTTCACGGTGCTTTAGCAAGCTATGAGAATACAAAAAATACTAAAGATATCTAGCCCGTCATTATTAATTGTTTAGTTTGAAGCCTTCCCCAAACCATAGCACTAACCTTACCACTCGGAATGAATGTCTAAACTGTTAAAACTTTGAGTTGTGTCTGTTTTAACCCTGTAACCACGCAGAATTAATGCGTCAAAAATAGATGTTCATCCATAATACGTCAAATTTCGAAGGGAAACTATGAGATCTTTTGCATTTGGTTGCCGTGTTCTTCAATGTGAAACACATTTTCTCTCTCTGTCGTTCAAGGACAAGCTTGCATTCTTTCCCCCTTCTTTCCCTTTTTCTAGCTCTCTCTCCTTCTCTCTCCTCTCTCTGTCTTTCTCTGTCTCCCTCTTGTTTAACTTCTAGCTTAAACTCTACATAATGTTCAGGTCAGGTGGTTTTCCCTGCCCTTTCTCAGGGGACAATACATAAATATTTAGTGGGTCCCCGTTCCGAACGTATGTCTTATCATACCCTTTTATTGTAAACGCTCACAGGTGTCGAGGTGGCCAAGTTCACAGCTTAGGAAATGTTATTCCTCAGTGAGCTGGATGGATACTACTGGAAGCAGCTGGGAACACTGCCACAGACCAGGAATCAGCCTGGATTTGTGATTATCTGATGATGGGTGAGAAAGGAATGGATAAAGCCTCCTGTAATACACTTTACAGACACACACACAAACACACACACACAAACACACACATGCACACACACACACACACACACACACACACACACACACACACACACACACACACACACACACACACACACACACACACACACACACACACACACACACACACACACACACACACACACACACACACTAGCTATTGATGGGTGTGAAGGGGCAGTGGAAACGCTGCTCTGGTCCAGTCTTTGATCAGAGAGGATAAGAGGGGACAGGAACTGTAATGCTCTGCATGGATTTTTACTCTCTAAAGAGAGAAAGGTCGCCATGGAGAATAACCATTCAGGTCACACCAGATACAATGCAGTATTCAACGTTCGTCCAGGTCCCCAGGACGTCCGAATATGCTATTAATACCGGCCACTAGGGGCAACTATGAGTGCTTTTACCATCAAGTAGGCCAGAGGTTCCCATGTGGCCTACTTGATATGAAAATGGGGTGGCGGAACAATTTCTAAAATCCTGAAAAATAAAATTATTATAATATCGTCTTTGCATCTCAAAATCATTGTAATGTGGTCTAAAAAATATCCCAATGCCCCAAGGCAGTGATTGGGGACACTGCCCTGTGTAGGGTGCTTTCTTTCGTTCACTTCTGTCATCATGAAGTGCTTTGAGAGACTAGTCAAGGATCATATCATCTTCACCCTACCTGTCACCCTAGACCCATTCCAATTTGCTTACCGCCCCAATATGTCCACAGACTATGCAATCGCCATCACACTGTACACTGCCCTATCCCATCTAGACAAGAGGAATACCTATGTAAGAATGCTGTTCATTGACTACAGCTCAGCATTCAACACCACAGTACCCGCCAAACTCATCATTCAGCTTGAGGCCCTGGGTCTGAACCCCGCCCTGTGCAACTGAGTCCTGGACATCCTGACGGGCCGCCCCAAGTGGTGAAGGTAGGAAACAACATCTCCACTCCGCTGATCCTCAACACTGGGGCCCCACAAGGGTGCGTTCTCAGCCCCCTTCTGTACTCCCTGTTCACCCACGACTGCAGGCCTTGCACGCCTCCAACTCAATCATCAAGTTTGCAGACGACACAAAAGGAGTTGGCTTGATCACCAACAACGACGAGACAGCCTACAGGGAGGAGGTGAGGGCCCTCAGATTGTGGTGTCAGGAAAATAACTTCTCACTCAATGTCAGCAAAACAAAAGAGATGATTGTGGACTTCAGGAAACAACAAAGTGAGCTCCCCCCTATCCACATCGACGGGACAGCATTGGAGAATGTGGAAAAAAAATTGTTCCTCGGTGTACATATCACAGACAAACTGAAATGGTCCACGCACACAGACAGTGTGATGAAGAAGGAGGCGGAAAAAATGTGACTTGTCACAGAAAACCCTCATTAACCTTTACAGGTGCACAATTGAGAGCATCCTGTCGGGCTGTTTTACCACCTGGTATGGCAACTGCACCGGCCACAACCGCAGTACTCTCCAGAGGGTGGTGAGGTCTGCACAACACATAACCGGGGGCAAACTGCCCTCCAGGACACCTACAACCTCCGATGTCACAGGAAGGAAAAAACGATCATCAAGGACAATAACCACCCGAGCCACTACCTGTTCACCCCACTTCCATCCAGAAGGCGCTGTCAGTACAGGTGCATCAAAGCTGGAACAGAGAGATTGAAAAACAGCTTCTATCTCATCGCCATCAGATTGTTAAACAGCCACCACTAGCACAGAGATGTGGCTGTCTACCTACAGACTTGACATCATTGGGCACTTTAATAAATCGAACACTAGTCACTTTAATAATGCCACTTTAAGAATGTTAACATATCTTGTATTACTCATCTCATCTCATATGTATATACTGTATCCTGTATCCTTCACTATCTATTTCTTACTATCTATTGCATCTTAGCCGCTCTGTCACTGCTCATCCATTTATTTTATTCTCATATATTCTTATCCCATTCCTTACTAGATTGTGTGTATTAGGTTTTTATTGTGGAATGTGTTAGATATGACCTGTTAGGTACTGCTAGAAGCAGATCTAGAAGCATAAGCATTTCGCTACACTCACAATAACATCTGCTAAACATGTGTATGTGACCAATACAATTTGATTTGATTTGAGTTCTGGACTGTGGGGAATGATTTCAAGGAGTCCAAAGACTTGTCTTTCTCTTCGAGGTACTTCCTCACCTCATCCTCTGCAGTGCCACTGGCCCTTGATGTTGCACCTCCGAACACCAAAGAATTGTCTTCTGACTCATCAGATTCGTTCGGTGCTTCCTCATCAACCTCTTCGTAGTGTGTGTTCTCCATAGAAGATCCTTCTTGAACTAATGTTGAGCCAACACAGTCGAAACTTTGGCATGGTAGCTGTTGCCATTTTTGCTTCATGGGTGCTTAGCATAGGTCCAAACTGGTGGTCTATAGCCTCAATGACCGCTGTGATGATTTGTGCTCCGAATGTCGCAAGAGGTATTTTCTCTGAGAGCTTAGACCTCAAGTTCAGGATTTTTGGGATAACAAAAAAAACAAGAAAACACTTTTTCTTTCCCTGAAGAAGATCAATAGAGAATGTGAGTGGCTGTAGGACTGTTCCGTACTCCTTGAGAAAAGCAATCTCACGAGAATGTAGTTTGCTGCTCACACCAAGGTCTTCACAGATTTGCCCCAGCTGGTCATCTGTGACGGCTATGAGTTTGGAGATGGCACGGTACTCTGAGCTCCATCTTGTCACACATGGCACAGATATTTTTAGGCTTGCAATATCCTCTATTGCCTCTGAAGCTAATGTGGACCTGTGTGTTTTGTTTCAAATGCTGGAACATTTTGACATTGCACTTCTATACAATTCATGTTATGTACCTAGGGAGGCAGCTTTGTCCACCTCATTGGTGGCGATGAGGTTGAGGATGTGTGCTACACAACGTTGATGTGGAGGGAGAAAAAGTTCTCAACCTCCTCAAAAATTGCACCCACATCATCAAACCTCACTACATCATCTGTCTCATTTTGCTCCTCTTCATTTTCACTGAACTCCCGGAATGCAAAGTTGCTTCCATTGTCTGTCACTGTGGCCCTCTCTTTGTGCTGAATTTTATGGTCTGCATCTATTTCACTTAACTTGGCAGCAATCACAACGTAGGTATGACATCCTCTCAGTCTTGCACAAGCCCAAGCTGCTGACGTCATCTCCAAGGTGCCCTCGTGGATCCAGTGGCATATCATGCTGAAGAAGCTTCTGTTATGGGCAGACCAGATGTCTGCTGTTGAGCAGGCTGACTTTACACTGGAGTTTAGTGGAGAGAGCTTCTTTCATGGACTCAAATTCCCTTTCAATTCTTTGCGTCAAAGTCTTTCTACACATGACCTTTCTCCTACCACTGATTCCTTCTACCAGCTTGCGGAATGAAGGCACCTCTACTAGTGAAAAGGGTTGCATCCTCTACGATGAAGTCAAATACCAGGTGATTAACCTGGCTTTGTGAGGTGTGTGTGGTCCTCCTGGTTGTAGTTTTGATTGTTTAGGGCTGTTGTTTAGGGCTGTCTCTTTTTGGCCATCTGAAGATAGGCTGTGCATCTCTGCACTCTTCCATGTCATCTAGCTGCCTTTTCCTGTTCAGGGGTTTCCATTGATTCTTATGCATCCTCTGAAATAACAAAACAGAATGATTTAACTATGACACGACAGTATAAGTAAAATAACAGTGGAGTGAGCACCTTGTTATTGCATCTCTAAGAATCGTAGCTTTACCCAACTTTTGTCCACCCTTTTGAAACATATGTTTCATTTTCTATAGCTTGCCCCTGTGTTTATAAACACAGGGCTGGGGTTGGAACATATAACCACTCACACATGGACAATGCTGTGGATGCAAGGATGTTTATATTGTTTGACTAGAAATACTCAAATATAAAAAATAAAAAACATGGACTAATACATTATTATACTTTGAGTTATGATTGAATAATACAGGCCTTTATTTGCATTTAGAAAACAATTGAAGCTAGCTAGCTAACTAACTAAGTTAACCACAACCCTGACAGTGAGCATCTTGTTATGTTGGATTACAGCGTGCAACTAGCTTTCAAAGGTTTTCTTTTTTAAACTGTGTGAAGCTAGATTCAGTTCTCTCGTCAGCATTAAAACCAAATATGGATCCAGGCTGGATGCAACAGCAGAGATGAGGTGCGCACTTTCATAAAACGCCCCCTAACTTAGAGAACCCCTGACGAGACATGGAGCAAGCACACCCATCTCATTAGTGGTGGTGAGATAAGATACATTATGTCAGACTATATTGCAATTGATTGTCATAGCCCCTCATTAAAAGTATGTGATGGTGAGTTGAGAAGACAAGTCGCACTGCAGAATTAGACGTTCATCCATGTTCTCCAAACGTCAAATTCTGAAGTGTTTTTGACACCCTGGGTTGACTCCTGCTGCTCTGTATTGTTCCATTTCTCCAAACGTCAAATTCTGAAGTGTTTTTGACACCCTGGGTTGACTCCTGCTGCTCTGTATTGTTCCATTTCTCCAAACGTCAAATTCTGAAGTGTTTTTGACACCCTGGGTTGACTCCTGCTGCTCTGTATTGTTCCATTTCTCCAAACGTCAAATTCTGAAGTGTTTTTGACACCCTGGGTTGACTCCTGCTGCTCTGTATTGTTCCATTTCTCCAAACGTAAAATGTCAATGCTAATGGTTAAGTTTAGGTACTCATTCCGATTGATTAAGGTAAGGGTAAAGGTTTTGGAAAGGGTTAAAACAAAACAAATTTAAACCCGTTATAGGTAACAATCGTTCATAGAAGTGTTTATATTATTACACATATTATCAGAACAACAGTTTTCAGCTGTAGTAACATCATTGCAAAAGGGTTTTCTAATGAACAATTAGACTTTTAAAATTATAAACTTGGATTTGTTACGCCCTGACCTTAGAGAGCCTTTTTTATGTCTCTTTTTGGTTTGGTCAGGGTGTGATTTGGGTGGGCATTCTATGTTCTTTATTTCTAGGCTTTGGTTTTCTATGTTTTGGCCGGGTATGGTTCTCAATCAGGGACAGCTGCCTGTCGTTGTCTCTGATTGGGAATCATACTTAGGCAGCCTGTTTTGCCACTTTAGGTTGTGGGATGTTGTTTTTGTTAGCTCTGGTGAGCCTTCAAGACGCTACGTTCGTTGTTCTTTTGTTGTTTTGTTTGGTGTTCGGTTTGTAATAAAGAAGCATGAACACGTACCACGCTGCACCTTATTCTCCTTCTGACGAGAGTTACAGGATTAGCTAACACAACGTGCCATTGGAACACAGGAGTGATGGTTGCTGATAATGGGCCTCTGTACGCCTATGTAGATATTACATTAAAAATCAGCAGTTTCCAGCTACAATAGTCATTTACAACATTAACAATGCCTACACTGTATTTCTGATCAATTTGATGTTATTTTAATGGGCAAAACTTTTGCTTTTCTTTCAAAAACAAAGACATTACTTTTGAACGGTAGTGTATATATATATATGTTAAAAAAATAACTACATGCAGTACAACCGAGGGGGAGGCGTTCTAAATGAAATTTGCTGCGGATCTGGTTCTGTACTGTAGGTGGCACCGGATTCAAAACTTAGAGTTTTTCCATTTAAATTATTATACAACATTCTTGCAACCAATATAATATTATATATATGGGGGATACAACCATCCCAGCACTGCTGATGTTGCTGTGAAGAGACAGAATCATTAGATAACCTGTTTTGGTTATGCCCATATATAGCTTGTTTTTGGTCGCAGGTTCAGGAGTGGCTGAAAGATTGCAACATTTACTTGGCGCTAACTCTGCAAATAGCACTGATGGGTGATTTGAAAAGTCATAGTCAATCGATCAATAATATAATAATACTCTTAGCAAAGATGTCTGTCTTTCATTTACAATCTGTACAAACTATGAGATTAGAAAGGTTCAGAACTGTTCTGAAACATCGCAGCACAGTGGAAAAATATATGGCAGCTAGAACGTTTTTACTATTTTGTTGCCTTACAACCTGGAATTAAAATGGATTTTTGGGGGGTTTGTATCGTTTGATTTACGTAACATGTCTACCACTTTGAAGGTAGCCTAGTGGTTAGAGTGTTGGGCCAGTAACTGAAAGGTTGCTAGATCAAATTCCTGAGCAGACAAGGTAAAAATATGTCATTCTGCCCCTAAACAAGGCAGGTAACCCACTTTTCCTAGGCTGTCATTGTAAGAATTTGTTCTTAACTGACTTGCCTAGTTAAAATAAAATCAAAACTGTAAACTTGAGCGGCATAACTATTCACCACCAAAGTAAATACTTTGTAGAGAAACCTTTTGCAGCAATTAAGGCTGCAAGTCTCTTGGGGTATGTCTCTATAAGCTTGGCACATCTGGCCATTGGGATTTTTTCCCATTCTTCAAGGCAAAACTGCTCCAGCTCCTTCAAGTTGGACGGGTTCTGCTGGTGTACAGCAATCTTTAAGTCATACCACAGATTCTCGATTGGATTGAGGTCTGGGATTTGACTAAGCCATTCCAAGACATTTAAAAGTTTCCCCTTAAACCACTCGGGTGTTGCTTTAGCTGTATGCTTAGGGTCATTGTCCTGCTGGAAGGTGAACCTCCATCCCAGTCTCAAATCTATGGAAGACTGAAACAGGTTTCCCTCAAGAATTTCCCTGTATTTAGCGCCGTCCATCATTCCTTCAATTCTGACCAGTTTCCCAGTCCCTACCGATGAAAAACATCTCCACAGCATGATGCTGCCACTACCATGCTTCACTGTGGGGATGGTGTTCTCGAGGTGATGAGAGGTGTTAGGCTTGCACCAGATATAGCATTTTCCTTGATGGCCAAAAAGCTCTCATCACCCCAAGTACCTTCTTCCATATGTTTGGAGCGTCTCTCACATGCCTTTTGGTGAACACCAAACGTGTTTGCTTATTTTTTTCTTTAAGCAATGTCTATTTTCTGGCCACTCTTCTGTAAAGCCCAGCTGTGTGGAGTGTACGTCTTAAAGTGGTCCTATGGACAGATACAGAACAGGTGTATATATACTGAGATCATGTGACAACTCATGTGACACTTCTGGTAATTGGTTGCACCAGATCTTATTTAGGGGCTTCATAGCAAAGGGGGTGAATACATATACATGCACCACTTTTCTGTTTTTAAATTTTTTAGAATTTTTGGAAACAAGTAATTTTTTCATTTCACTTCACCAATTTGGACTATTTTGTGTATGTCCGTTATATGAAATCCAAATAAAAATCAATTTAAATTACAGTTTGTAATGCAACAAAATAGGAAAAACGCCAAGGGGGATGAATACTTTTGCAAGGCACTGTAGATGAGAGGTTTGAGGGTAGCTGAAGGCTGGGACTAAAAACAAAGATGTACTGTCAGTGAAATGTATGTATAAGCTGGAAGTCGAAGCCTAAATATTGTTGTCCACTAGTTTACTCCAATTAGGGGAGGGTAGGGTTAGGGAAAATAATAAAGAAAATATAATTTTTTTAACATTTAAAAAAAAATATATATTTAAAATAATATATATTTACAAAGAAATGTGTATCAGGGATTGGAAATTATGCAGATAATTATATTGATAATAGCCACAATCTATTTGCAATATATCAAAGCTGATCTACCCCCTAAAAAATACAAAAAATACAAATGGGCTTATAAACTAATTATATGTACCCATTGATACTTGAAGAATATAACTTATAAATGTCTCATGAGCTTAGTTAAACTGTCGTAACTTATCAGAGCTCAAAATGTAAGCATGTTTTACTCCAGTGTTTGTAAACCATGTACATTTAAACAAACACTGCATAGCCTCAAAACATGGTTCAAACTCTACTTTTGATACCATGGATGGTCAGTCCTGTCATCCATAACTCTGTGTACACATTTGAGAGTGGTTACATTTCTCCAGGCCCATTCCTCAGCTTTCACCGAAACAGAGGCAGGTGACTGCTTTGTTATTGTTTCAATGAAGGATTCTAGCTTTAACCCTTAGCTTACAGAGATGCAATGAGGCCCTTTATCTGTTTTCTTTGAGTCAGATGAACTTCTGGATACAATTTCTATGTCTCTGTGTCCAGTATGAAGGAAGTTAGAGGTAGTTTCGCAAGTCAATACTAACTAACTGTAGCACAATGACTGGAAGTGTTTGAGTATCTGCGAGCATGAACTTCCAGTCATTGCACTAGCGCTAGTTAGCAACTTCCTTCAAACTGCACTCAGAGACATAAACATGGTATCCACGAGTTCATCTGACTCTGGGGAGCTAGATAAAGGGCCTCATTGCCAAAATCTCGAGGAATCCCTTTAACCATTTGGAATTAATTCATAAATTTAACCATCTGTTTTGACATTATCCCAAACCTCAACCCTTAACTTAACCAATCGGAATTAATGCCTTAACTTAACCGTCAAAACTCAATGTTTATTTCCCCCCTGGACAAACATGGAATACTGAAATGAGACCGTGTGATATTGTTGGAATAACATATGGTACAGACAGAGTGTGTGCTTCAAGTGCACGCACGCACGCCCGCACACACACACACACACACACACACACACACACACACACACACACACACACACACACACACACACACACACACTAGCTGCTTATGGGTGTGAAGGGGCTGTGGAAACGCTGCTCTGGTCCAGTCTTTGATCAGAGAGGATAAGAGGGGACAGGATTTTCACTCTCTGATAGGAGAAAGGTCGCCATGGAGAATAACACATGGCACAGACAGAGAGTGTGCTTCCAGTGTGCTCAGCACTGCTCACAAAGTACACTCTCTCTCTCTCTCTCTCAAACACACACACACGCACACACACACGCACACGCACACACACACACACACACACACACACACACACACACACACACACACACACACACACACACACACACACACACACACACACACACACACACACACACACACACACACACACACACACACACACACTCATTTGAGTTCATTGTTTGGCAGAATGTGGAGTGGAGGAGGAAAGAGAGTGTCCAATATTACAGAGATATGTTGTAAATTACCCTCCTAATCCTCCTTGACAACAGGCTAGAGACAGGAATGAGAAACACTGTCTATCTCTCTACTCTCATCTTTCATTCTCATTCTCTCTCTATACTGTATATACAGTATCTCTCCTGATACCTATTTCTCACACTCACGCTCTCTCGCTCTCTCGCTCTCTCTCTTTTTCTCGTCACATAGTTCTGAATGAATGTAACCCGAGGAATGCATTGTTTTTTAAAATCAAACACACACATGCTTCTTCTTCTTCTTCTTCTTCTTCGTTACATTCTCCATGCCACCCTTCACAAATCCAAGTTGTTCACGCTGTCAACCCATGTCTTTCTTTTTTTCTGAAGACGTATCCATCAGGTTCTCTCAAGTTGTTTTTACGATTCCAGAGCTATTGCAAAAATGTGTCTGCCTGTTCCCTTTTAAGGAATAGCAAGGAATGTTTCCTCATCTCTCTCTTTCTCTCTCCCTCTCTGTCTGTTTGTCTCTCTCTCTCTCTCTCTCTCTCTCTCTCTCTCTCTCTCTCTCTCTCTCTCTCTCTCTCTCTCTCTCTCTCTCTCTCTCTCTCTCTCTCTCTCTCTCTCTCTCTCTCTCTCTCAATCTCTCTCTCTTTCTCTTTCTCTCTCTCCCTCTCTCTCAATCTCTCTCTCTTTCTCTTTCTCTCTCTCTCTCTCTCTCTCTCTCTCTCTCTCTCTCTCTCTCTCTCTCTCTCTCTCAATCTCTCTCTCTCTCTCTCTCTTTCTCTCTCTCCCATTCTTTATTTCTCTCTTTTTTCCACCCTCCTTTCATTTACCAAAGAAGCAGGAGGGCGGGCGTCAGTATTGGGGTACACGTCTAGACTTCTCTGTGGGGATAAAAGTCAAATAAATCAGGGTTAGTTACACTGGGCTAAATAAACTGTAAAAAGACGAAGTAAGCGACAGAGACAGACGCCTGGAATACTATATTCATTATTGGATGGGAGGGCGAGACCCCAGGGCTCCGTGTGCTAGCTATAAAATAATGTTTTCAACCATCTATCTATCCATTCTAGCATGCCTGGCATGTTTCCTTTAGCAAACAGCCCTTCTGGTCATCCAAACCTTCAAGCCTCAAGACTGCACTGATTACACACTGACGCATGCCTGACCACCTTCCTCTCTTTGTCTTCCTCCCTCCCTGTCTCGCTCTCACTATGCCTCTCTACGACTAAAGGGGACATTCAATAGCCCGAGAAAGGAGAGTGACACAGCGGTAGACACATAGAGAGAAGTGTGTGAAAAGAGGTGGAGAGATGGAGGGATGTTTGTTCCACCTCCAGCGTCAAGAGCAGGTCACGAGGTCAGAGGTCAGTCATATTAGCCCTGGGCTCTGATCACTGGTGGGAGAGGAGTAGGAGAAAGCGGATCTGCTTTGATTTGGGAGAGGTGCTCCTCTGGCCCTGTTCTTGTGTTGGGGCCTTTCTCTCTCTGTCTACAAGTGGAGGCTGGTTGGAGGAGCTACAGTTAGATGGGTTCATTGTAATGGATAGAATCAAGCCAGGTAAAGCACCTCTCATTAACTCTCCCCTCAATAAATACTTTTCTTTCTCTTTCTCTGTCTCTGAGAAAAAAAGTGGCATGGTGACCGCTTTGTTGTGGTTTGAATTTCAGAATAGTCTTTCAGCCCACATCCCTTAACTTTTCCACCCAGATCCCTTTTGGAGTGGGGGTTCAGGCTTGGTCCAGTGTGATTTGCTTGGCTTGTGCCCAACCTCTGATCTGAGTTGGCCCAGCAGTGTAATGATCTGAGTAGGCCCAGCATTGTAATGATCTGATTTGGCCCAGCAATGTTATTGATATCAAATCACATTTTATTTGTCACATGCTTCGTAAACAACAGGAGTAGACTAACAGTGAAATACTTACTTACGGGCCCTTCCCAACAATGCAGAGAGAACATTTTTTAAATAATATAAAAAATAATAACACAATTAATTACACAATGAGTAATGATAACATGGCTATATACACAGGGTACCAGTACTGAGTCGATGTTCGGAGGTACGAGGTAATTGAGGTAGATATGTAAATATAGATAATTGTAAAGTGACTTGGCAACAGGAGAGATAAAAAGGACTAGCAGCAGCGTATGTGATGATTCAAAAGGGTCAATGCAGATAGTCTGGGTAGCTATTTGGTTAACTATTTAGCAGTCTTATGGCTTGGGGGTAGAAGCTGTTCAGAGTTTTGCTGGTTCCAGACCTGGTGCATTGGTACCGCTTGCCGTGCGGTAGCAGAGAGAACAATCTATAACTTGGATGGAGTCTTTGACACTTTTTAGGGCCTTCCTCTGACACCACCTGGTATAGAGGTTCTGGGATGGGAGGGGAGCTCAGCCCCAGTGATGTACTGGGCTGAAATCACTACCCCTGTAGCGCCTTGCGGTCGGATGCCAAGCAGTTGCCATACCAAGCGGTGATACAACGGTCAAGATGCTTTCGATGGTGCAGCTGTAGAACCTTTTGAGGATCTAGGGACAAATTCCAAATCTTTTCAGTCTCCTGAAAGGGAATAGGCATTCTCGTGCCCTATTCATGACCGTATTGGTGTGTTTGGACCATGATAGTTTGTTTGTGATGTTGACACCAAGGAACTTCCAGCTCTCAACCCGCTCCACTACAGCCCTGTCGATCTGAATGGGGGCATGTTCGGCCCTCCTTTTCCTGTGGTCCACAATCAGCTCCTTTGTATTGCTCATGTTGAGTGAGGGGTTGTTGTCCTGAAACCACATTGCCAGGTCTCTGGCCTCCTCCCTATAGGCTTTCTCATTGTTGTTGGTGATCAGGCCTACCACCGTTGTGTCGTCAGCAAACTTAATGATGGGGATGGAGTTGTGCTTGGCCAAGCAGTTGTGGGTGAACAGGGAGTACAGGAAGGGAGTTAGCACGCACCCCTGAGGGGCCCTCGTGTTGCGGATCAGCGTGACAGATGTGTTGTTGCCTACCCCGTCAGGAAGTGTTTAGTCCAACGGTCCTTGGCTTAGTGATGAGCTTTGTGGGCACTATGGTGTTGAACGCTGAGCTGTAGTCAAAGAACAGAGTCATAGTCATTTAGTCAGATTACCTTTGCGCTTTTGGGCACAGGGACTATGTTGGTCTGATTTAAACATGTAGGTATTACAGACTCAGTCAGGGAGAGGTTGAAAATGTCAGTGAAGATAGTTACCAGTTGGTCCGGGCATGCTCTGAGTACACATCCCGGTAAAACGTCTGGCCCGCGGCCTTGTGAATGTTGACCTGTTTAAAGTTATTATTCATATCGTCTGCGGAGAGCGTGATCACACAGTTTTCCAGAACAGCTGATGCTCTCATGCAAGCTTCAGTGTTGCTTGCCTTGTAGCGAGCATAAAAGGCATTTAGCCAGTTTGGTAGGTTCGCGTCACTGGGCAGCTCACGGCTGGGTTTCCCTCTGTAGTTCGTAATAGTTTGCAAGCCCTGCCACATCCGACGAGTGTCAGAGTCAGTGTGGTAGGATTCAATTTTAGTCCTGTAATGATGCTTTTGTCTGTTTGATGGTTCGTCTGAGGGCATAGCGGGATTTCTTATAAGCGTCCAGAAAGCGGCAGCTCTAACCTTTATCTCAGTGCGGATGTTGTCTGTAATCCATGACTTCTGGTTGGGATATATACGTACGGTCACTGTGGGGATGCCGTTGTCAATGCACTTATTGATGAAGCCGGTGACTGAGGTGGTATACTCCTCAATGCCATCGGAAGAATCCCGGAACATATTCCAATTCTGTGCTAGCAAAACAGTCCTGTAGCGTAGCGTTCGCGTCATCTAAAAACTTCCGTATTGAGTGAGTCACTGGTGCTTCCTGCTTTAGGTTTTGCTTGTAGGCAGGAATCGGAGGATAGAATTATGGTCAGATTTGCCAAATGGAGGGCGAGGGAGAGCTTTGTACGTGTCTCTGTGCTTGGAGTAAAGGTGGTCTAGAGTTTTTTCCCCCTCTGGTTGCACATGTGACATGCTGGTAGAAATTAGTTAAAACTTCTTCAGGATCGGTGTCCCTTCCATGGGACGGTTGAGCTAACGTAGGCTAATGTGATTAGCATGAAGTTGTAAGTAACAAGAACATTTCCCAGGACATAGACATATCTGATATTGGTAGATGGCTTAAATCCTTGTTAATCTAACTGCACTGTCCAATTTACTGTAGCTATTAGAGTGAAATAATACCATGTTATTGTTTGAGGAGAGTGCACCATTTTGAACATGAGAAGTTATTAATAAACAAATTAAGCACATTTGGGCAGTCTTGATACAAAATTTGCAACAGAAATGCAATGGTTTATTGGATCAGTCTAAATCAATCAAATGTATTTATAAAGCCCTTTTTACATCAGCAGATGTCACAAAGTGCTTATACAGAAACCCAGCCTCAAACCATAAACAGCAAGCAATGCAGATGTAGAAGCACGGGGGCTAGGAAAAACTCCCTTGAAAGGCAGGAACCAAGGAAGAAACCTAGAGAGGACAAAAGGTCTGAGGGGTGGCCAGTCCTCTTCTGGCTGTGCCAGGTGGATATTAAAGGATACATGTCCATTAAGGCCATATTGTTCTTCAAGATGTTCAAACGTTCATAGATGACTAGCAGGGTCAAATAATAATGGTTGTAGAGCGTGCAACAGCTCAGCACCTCAGGAGTAAATGTCAGTTGGCTTTCATAGCTGAGCATTCAGAGGTCGAGACAGCAGGTTTGGTAGAGAGAGTAAGTGAGAGAGGGGGGGGGGGGGGGGGGGGGTTAGTCAGGCAGAACAGGCAGAACAGTTGAAACTGGAGCAGCAGCATGACCAGGTGGACTGGGGACAGCCAGGAGCCATCAGTCCAGGTTGTCCTGAGGCATGGTCCTAGGGCTCAGGTCCTCCGGGAGAGGAGGGAGAGAGAGAGAGAATTAGAGGGAGCATACTTAAGTTCACACAGGACACCAGATAAGACAGGAGAATTTCACCAGATGAGACAGGAGCCCCCCGGCACATAGACTACTGCAACATAAATTCTGGAGGCTGAGACGGGGGGGTCGGGTAGAGGCGGTTTATTCACTTGCCACCGTAGTTTCATCAGATTGCCCCCACATCAGCCTCTATTTCGTAGTTTCATCAGATTGCCCCACGCCGGCCTCTATTTCGTAGTTTCATCAGATTGCCCCCACGTCGGCCTCTATTTCGTAGTTGCATCAGATTGCTCCCATGTCAGCCTCTATTTCGCGTTTTCATCAGATTGCCCCCACGTCAGCCTCTATTTTGTAGTTTCATCAGATTGCCCCACGTCAGCCTCTATTTCGTAGTTTCATCAGATTGCCCCACGTCGGCCTCTATTTCTGAGTTTCATCAGATTGCCCCACGGCGGTCTTTATTTCGTAGTTTCATCAGATTGCCCCACGTTAGGCTCTATTTTGTCGTCTTTTCCTCCTTTCCCAGTGTCTGGGATTAGGGCCTGGTCCCGGGTTATCCTGTTAAGGCTAGGGGGTGCTGTTGTCACTATTTATGGAAATCGTGTAATTTTTGAAACGGCTTCCTACAAACTTCTTGATCGTACAATATGCATATTATTATTATTATTGGATAGAAAACAGTCTATAGTTTCTATAGCCGTTGAAATTTTGTCTCTAAGTGGAACAGAACTCATTCTACAGCAATTTCCCTGACATGGAGTCAGATTTCACACATTTTGGCCCCTGTTCTGGAGTCAGTTTTAAGGCCACTGTTATTCCTATGAGTATACGGACACTGCTTACGTCTTCCCCTGGATGCCTTTACGTGATGACGCTTTGAATGGTATCGATTGCCCAATCACAGCCACTATAAATGAAAAAATCCTGTAGATAGGAACTCCTTTCTAGGTGCGTCATGCGCGCGGAGGATACCGACCTACTGTTTTTCCAAGCATTAGTGTAGCCAGTTATATTTCTCCGGTCATATTTTTACTCGTTATAGGAGTTAAAAACATCATAAGGTAGTTAATTTAAAGCGTTTTATAGCAATTTATATCCGTTTAGTGCGATTTTGGGACATTTATTCCTGAGCCACTGTGAATCTCTGGGCACCGTTCCAGTTCATGCCGAACGCAATGTGCATTTCTGCATGGCAAGAGGACAGCTTTCGACCAAAAGACGATTAGACCCAAGAAAGGATTCTTTGACCAAGATTCTGATGGAAGAACAGCTCAAAGTAGGAACAATTTATTATGATAAATCGTGTTTCTGTCGAAAAATGTTAGTGGCTTAGGACGCCATTTTTTTTGACTTAGCTTCGCTTGGCGTAAACTGTATTGAAAAGTAAGGATAATTTAAAAAATGTAATTCCGTGATTGTATTAAGAATTAAATTGTCTATCAATCGCTGTCCACCCTATATTTTTTAGTCACGTTTATGAGTATTTATGTATGCGACTAGATCACTGTCTAATATGGCGCACGACATTTTCTGACCAGCTGGGCTACATTTCACATTGTCTAACCATGATTTTGGTGGCTAAATATGCACATTTTCGAACAAACTGTATATGTATGTTGTAATGTGATGTTACAGGAGTGTCATCTGAAGAATTCTGAGAAGGTTAGTGAAAAAATTAATATATTTTGGCGATGTTTACGTTATCGCTCTCTTTGGCTAGAATCAATGCTGGGGTAATGTTTGCACATGTGCTATGCTAATATAACGATTTATTGTGTTTTCGCTGTAAGACACTTAGAAAATCTGAAATATTGTCTGTATTCACAGGATCTGTATCTTTCGATTAGTGTATGCTGTGTATTTTTACGAAATGTTTGATGATTAGTAGTTAGGTAAACACGTTGCTCATTGTAATTATTCTAGTCCATTTGTGACGGTGGGTGCAATTGTAAACTATGACATCTACCTGAAATATGCACATTTTTCTAACAAAACCTATCCTATACCATAAATATGTTATCAGACTGTCATCTGAGGAGGTTTTTTCTTGGTTGGTGGCTATCAATATCTTAGTTTAGCCGAATTGGTGATAGCTACTGGTGTTGGTGGACAAAGAAAAAATGGTGGATTATGCTAATGTATTTAGCTAATAGATTTACATCTTTACATATTGTGTCTTCCCTGTAAAACATTTTTAAAATCGGACATGTTGGCTGGATTCACAAGATCTGTGTCTTTCATTAGCTGTATTGGACTTTAATGTGTGAAAGTTAAATATTTAAAAAAAATATTTTTTTTGAATTTCGCGGCTCTGCCTTTTCAGTGGGGGTGGGGGGGGTGTGCCGCTAGCGGCACCCCGGGGCTAGACAGGTTATTGAAGTAGAATTCTTCATCCAAATTGAGGTTAGTGAACATTATTCTGATGTCCAGAAGCTATTTTCGGCCGTAGGAAATTATGGCTGATTGATTATGTACATAAAAAAGCTAAGATCAGCGCAATTATTTTTTTGCTTAATTGGTTAAGAGCTCGTAAAACGACCGCTATACATGCCAATGCCATTCTTGTCCCGATAAACTCCCAGACACACAGCAGCACTGCAGCCTCTTTAGGCTCTGCCTTGGGGTGACAGGTAGCCTAGTGGTTAGAGTGTTGGACTTGTAACCGAAAGGTTGAAACATCAAATCCCTAAACTGACAAGGTAAAAATCTGTTGTTCTGCCCCTGAACAAGGCAGTTAACCCACTGTTCCTAGGCTGTCATTGAAAATAAGAATTTGTTCTTAACTGACTAAAAGGTTGCACATACAGTGATGCCATCTAGTGGCCAATATTTAAATTGCACCTGGGCTGGAATAATGCATTATGGCCTTTCTCTTGCATTTCAAAGATGGTACAAAAATATTACAAAAGAACGGTTGTTTTTTTCTTTGTATTATCTTTTACCAGATCTATTGTGTTATATTCTACTACATTCCTTTCACATTTCAATAAACTTCAAACTGTTTCCTTTCAAATGGTACTAAGAATATGCATATCCTTTCTTCAAGGCCTGAGCTACAGGCAGTTAGATTTGGGTATGTCATTTTATGCAAAAATTGAAAAAAAAGGAGCTAATCCTAAAACGGATTTAAGTTTGCCCACATTAAAGTCCCCGGCCCCTAGGAGTGTCGCTTCTGGATAAGCATTTTCTTGTCTTCTTATGGCCTTATACAGCTCGTTGAGTGCAGTCTTAGTGCCAGCATCTGTTTGTGGTGGTCAATAGACAGCTACGAAAAATATAGATAAAAACTCTCTTGGTAGGCAGGGTGGTCTACAACTTATCATGAGGTACTCTTCATCAGGTGAGCAATACCTCGAGACTTCCTTAATATTAGACATTGCGCACCTGCTGTTATTGACAAATAGACACACATCACCACCCCACGTCTTACCGGAGGTTGCTCTTCTGTCTTGCCGATGCACGGAAAAGCCAGCCAACTGTAAATTATCCATGTTCAGCCATGACTCGGGGAAACATAAGATATTACAGTTTTTAATGTCCCGTTGGTAGGATAATCTCAAACGCAGCTCATTCAGTTTATTTTCCAGTGATTGCACATTGGCCAATAGAACGGATGGTAGGGGCAGGTTACCCACTTGCTGACAAATTCTCACAAGACACCCTGATCTGCGCCCCCTGTATCTCCATCTTTTCTTCATGCTAATGACAGGGATTTGGGCCTGGTCCAGGAGCAACAGTATATCCTTTGCGTCAGATTCATTAAAGAAAAAATCTTTGTCCAATTCGAGGTGAGTAATCGCTGTTCTGATATACAGAAGCTTTTTCGGTCATAAGAGACGGTAGCAGAAACATTATGTACAAAATAAGTTACAAACAATGCAAAAAAAACACAAAATAGCACAATTGGTTAGGAGCTCATAAAACATTGTAATATAAATATATAAACAATAAAATAAGTAAATAAAAACACCAACTAAAAATAAATAAAAAGCTAGGGACCCTGGGACTGAACCCCTCCCTCTGCAACTGGATCCTGTACTTCCTGATGAGGCCGGCCTCTGGTGGTGAAGGTAGGCAACAACACATCTGCCACGCTGACCCTCAACACGGGGGCCCCTCAGGGGTGTGTGGTTAGTCTCCTCCTGTACTCCCTGTTCACCCACGACTCCAACACCATTATCAAGTCTGCTGACGAAACGACGGTGGTAGGACTGATCACCAATGGCGATGAGACAGCCTACAGGGAGGAGGTCAAAGACTTAGCAGGGTGTGCCAGGACAACAACCTCTCCCTCAACGTCAATAAGACCAAGGAGCTGATCGTGGAGTATAGCTGTTGCGGAGCGGGTCAAGAGCTTCAAGTTCCTTGGCACCCACATCACTAAGGATGTAACATGGTCCCCACACACCCGCACATACCCCCACATACCTGCACAGCAGTGCGTTTTCCCCCTCAGGAGGCCGAAAAGATTTGACATGTGTCCTTGGATCCGAAAAAAGTTCTACAGTTGCACCAATGAGAGCATCTTGACTGGCTGCATCACCGCTTGGTATGGCAAATGCACTATCCTTGACCGTAAAGCGCTACAGAGAGTGGTGCGGATAGCCCAGTAAGTCACAGAGGCCAAGCTCCCTGCTAATATCCAAGGTCTACAGCCACCCAAGCCATAAACTGTTCACTCTGCTACCGTCCGACAAATGGTACTGGAGCATCGGCTCTCAGACCAACAGGCTGCGAGACAGCTTTTTCCCCCAAGCCATAAGACTACTAAATAGCCAGACTGCTGAGTAGTCAATTAATGGTATCCAAACTTTTTTGTACTGACTCTATCTTGCACTGACCCTATGCACACTCACTAGTCTATATATTCACACCATCTACACACTCACTAACGCACACTACATTGACACTCCCACACACTCACATGCAGTACATATGCACACACATCACAAACACGCATACCGACACAACACAACACAAACACACACACATACATACATACATACAGCGCTTTTGGAAAGTATTCAGACCCCGGAGTTTTACCACATTTTGTTACGTTACAACCTTATTCTAAAATGGATAAAAAATATATTTCTCATCAATCTACCCTATAATGACAAAGCAAAAACATGTTTTTAGATATTTTTGCAAAACAGAAATACCTTATGTACGTAAGTATTCAGACCCTTTGCTATGAGACTCGAAATTGAGCTCAGCTGCATCCTGTTTCCATTGATCATCCTTAAGATGTTTATACAACTCGATTCAATTGATTGGAGATGATTTGGAAAGGCACACGCCTGTCTATATAAGGTCCCACAGCTGACACTGCATGTCAGAGCAAAAACTAAGCCTAGAGGTTGAAGGAATTGTCCATGGAGCTCTGAGACAGGATTGTGACGAGGCACAGATCTGGGGAAGGGTACCAAAAAATGTCTGCAGCATTGAAAGTCCCCAAGAACACAGTGGCTTCCATCCTTCTTAAATGGAAGACGTTTGGTACCACCAAGACTCTTCCTAGAGCTGGGCGCCCGACCAAACTAAGCAATCGGGGTAGAAGGGCCTTGGTCAGGGAGGTGACCAAGAAACGTATGGTCACTCTGACAGAGCTCCAGAGTTCTTCTGTGGAGATGGGAGAACATTCCAGAAGGACAACTATTTCTGCAGCACTCCAACAATCAGGCCTTTATGGTAGAGTGACCAGACGGAAGCCACGCATCAGTAAAAGGCACATGGCAGCCCGCTTGGTGTTTGCCAAGAGGAGCCTAAAGGACTCTCAGACCATAAGAAACAAGATTCTCTTTTCTTATGAAACCAAGATTGAACTCTTTGGCCTGAATGCCAAGCGTCACGTATGGAGGTAACCTGGCACCATCCCTACGGTGAGGAATGTTGGTGGCAGCATCATGCTGTGGGGATGGTTTTCAGTGGCAGGGACTGGGAGAGATCGGAGAGATGAGGGATCGAAGGAGATCGAGGGAGAGATGAACGGAGCAAAGTACAGAGAGATCCTTGATGAAAACCTGCTCCAGAGTGCTCAGAACCTCAGACTGGGCCGAAGGGCAACAACTGGCCGACAGGACAACGACCCAAAGCACCAAGCCAAGACAACGCAGGAGTGGCTTCGGGACAAGTCTCTGAATGTCCTTGAATGGCCCAGCATGAGCCCAGACGAACATTTCTGGAGAGACCTGAAAATAGCTGTGCAGCAATGCTCCCCATCCAACGTGACAGAGCTTGAGAGGATCTACAGAGAAGACTGGGAGAAACTCCTCAAATACAGGTGTGTAATTGTGATACCTCAGTTGTTGTTTTTTTTAATACATTTGCCAAAATTTCTAAAAACCTGTTTTTGCTTTGTCATTATGGGGTATTGTGTGTATATTGAAGAGGGGAAATAAACTGTTGAATCCATTTTAGAATAAGGCTGTAACGTAACAAAATGCGGAAAAAGTCAAGGGGTCTGAATACTTTACGAATGCACATTAGCCCACACAAGCACTACACACACACTTTTACACTCTTCTATTGCTGCTGCTACTCTGTTCTTTATTTTACTCTTATTATTATCTATCCTGATGCCTAGTAACTTTCCATTGCCTTCATGTACATATCTACAGTTGAAGTTGAAAGTTTACATACACTTAGGTTGGAGTCATTAAAACTCGTTTTCAACCACTCCACAAATGTCTTGTTAATTAACAAACTATAGTTTTGGTAAGTCTGTTAGCACATCTACTTTGTGCATAACACAAGTCATTTTTCCAACAACTGTTTACAGATTATTTCACTTATAATTCACTGTATCACAATTCCACTCGGTCAGAAGTTTACATACACTAAGTTGACTGTGCCTTTAAACAGCTTGGAAAACTTCAGAAAATTCTGTCATGGCTTTAGGAGCTTCTGATAGGCTAAATGACATAATTAGAGTCAATTGGAGGTGTACCTGTGGATGTAATTCAAGGCCTACCTTCAAACTCAGTGCCTCTTTGCTTGACATCATGGGAAAATCAAAAGAAATCCGCCAAGACCAAAAAAAAAAAAAAAATTGTAGACCTCCACAAGTCTGGTTCATCCTTGGGAGCAATTTCCAAATGCCTGAAGGTACCACATTCATCTGTACAAACAATAGTACGCAAGTATAAACCCCATGGGACCACGCAGCCGTCATACCACTCAGGAAGGAGACGCGTTCTGTCTCCTAGAGATGAAAGTACTTTGGTGCGAAATGTACAAATCAATCCCAGAACAACAGCAAAGGACCTTGTGAAGATGCTGGAGGAAACAGGTACAAAAGTATTTGTATCCACAGTAAAACGAGTCCTATATCGACATAACCTGAAAGGCCGCTCAGCAAGGAAGAAGCCACTGCTCCAAAACCGCCATAAAGAAAGCCAGACTACGGTTTGCAACTGCACATGGGGACAAAGATCGTACTTTTTGGAGAAATGTCCTCTGGTCTGATGAAACAAAAATAGAACTGTTGGCCATAATGACCATCGTTATGTTTGGAGGAAAAAGGGGGAGGCTTGCAAGCTTAAGAACACCATCCCAACCGTGAAGCACGGGGGTGGCAGCGCCGTGTTGTGGGGGTGCTTTATTGCAGGAGGGACTGGTGCACTTCACAAAATAGATGGTATCATGAGGTAGGAAAATTGTGTGGATATATTGAAGCAACATCTCAAGACATCAGTCAGGAAGTTAAAGCTTGGTCGCAAATGGGTCTTCCAAATGAACAGTGACCCCCAAGCATACTTCCAAAGTTGTGGCAAAATGGCTTAAGGACAAAAATGTCAAGATATTGGAGTGGCCATCACAAAGACCTGACCTCAAGCCTGTAGAAATTTGGTGGGCAGAACTGAAAAAGCGTGTGCGAGCAAAGAGGCCTACGAAACCTGACTCAGTTACACCAGCTCTGTCAGGAGGACTGGGCCAAAATTCACCCAACTTATTGTGGGAAGCAAGAGGAAGGCTACCCGAAACATCTGACAAAAGTTAAACAATTTAAAGGCAATTCTACCAAATACTAATTGAGTGTATGTAAACTTCTGACCACCTGGGAATGTGATGAAAGAAATAAAAGCTGAAATAAATCATTCTCTCTACTATTATTCTGACATTTCACATTCTTAAAATAAAGTGGTGATCCTAACTGACCTAAGACAGGGAATTTTTACTTGGATTAAATGTCAGGAATTGTGAAAAACTGAGTTTAAATGTGTTTGGCTGAGGTGTATGTAAACTTCCGACTCCAGCAGTATAATGGTCTGAGTTGGCCCAGCAGTATAATGATCTGAGTCGGCCCAGCAGTGTAATGATCTGAGTTGGCCAAGCAGTATAATGATCTGAGTTGGCCCAGGAAAGTAATGACCTGTGTTATCCCAGCAGTGTAATGATCTGAGTTGGCCAAGCCGTGTAATGATCTGGGTTGGCCCAGCAGTGTAATGATCTGAGTTGGCCCTGCAGTGTAATGGCTGGCAATGCCACGTCTTGGTTTGTGTGCTAACAGACAATGGGGACTGTAAGAGCTCTATCACACACACACACACACACACACACACACACACACACACACACACACACACACACACACACACACACACACACACACACACACACACACACACACACACACACACACACACACACACACACACACACACACACACACACACACACAGACACACACGCACGCGCGCACACATGCATGCAAACACACACACATGTGCAAAACATGACTCTTACACTGACACAGTTATACTATACTAAATGCATTTTCAGTACAGTGGCAACAAAGTCATCGGAGAGAAAATTTGCCAATCTTTCCATTCAATGTGGCACAACGGCACTACTTGGGTTTCTCTTCTTCCCTTGGGTTCCGGAGGTACAGAACAACAGGCTGTTATAGGTTATAAAATACTGTATGTCCCGTTGAAGTAATTAGGGAAAATGATTAAACACAATCATAGCTCTTTCAATACATATGAAAACAGGTAACGTGCACCTTGCTAAAAACATGTATTATTGCAACAATATTGTAACGATAGTCCTCCTCCTCTTCATCTGAAGAGGAGGAGTAGTGATGGAACCAAGGCGCAGCGTTTTGAAATGACATAATATTTATTAAACAAGACGGGAAAAAACACGAAACAAAACCACTTGCAATAATTAACAAAATAACAAAACGAAAATGAAGACAAACCTGGACGACGAACTTACATGAAACACGAAGAACGCACGAACAGGGAAAATAGACTACACAAAAAAGAACGATGTACAAACAAACCGAACAGTCCCGTATGGTGCGACAAACACTGACACAGGAGACAACCACCCACAACGGAACACTGTGAAACAACCTACCTAAATATGACTCTCAATTAGAGGAACGCCAAACACCTGCCTCTAATTGAGAGCCATACCAGGCAACCCTTAAACCAACATAGAAACAGACAACATAGAATGCCCACCCAAACTCACGTCCTGACCAACTAACACATACAACAAACTAACAGAAATAGGTCAGGAACGTGACATAACCCCCCCCTAAGGTGCGAACTCCGGGCGCACCAGCACAAAGTATTGGGAAGGGTCTGGGTGGGCATCTGACCACGGTGGTGGCTCAGGCTCAGGACGAGGTCCCCAACCCACCATAGTCAATCCCAGCTTGCATCTCCCCCTTAGAATGACCACCCTCTCTCTCCACCCACCTAATATAAGGGGAAACACCAAGACAAGGTAGCTCAGGACAGCGAGGTAGGTCGAGATAGAGAGGTAGCTCAGGATAGAGAGGTAGATCAGGATAGAGAGGTAGCTCAGGATAGAGGGGCAACTCCGGACTGAAAGGCAGCTCCGGACAGAGAGACAGCTCTGGACTGAGGGGCAACTCCGGACTGAAAGGCAGCTCCTGACAGAGAGACAGCTCTGGACTGAGGGGCAGTTCTGGATTACTGGCAGCTCCAGGCTGGCTGACGGCTCTGGACGCTCATGGCTGGCTGACGGCTCTGGACGCTCATGGCTGGCTGACGGCTCTGGACGCTCATGGCTGGCTGACCACTCTGGACGCTCATGGCTGGCTGACGGCTCTGGACGCTCATGGCTGGCTGACGGCTCTGGACGCTCATGGCTGGCTGACGGCTCTGGACGCTCATGGCTGGCTGACGGCTCTGGCAGATCCTGTCTGGCTGGCGGCTCTGGCAGATCCTGTCTGGTTGGCGGCTCTGGCAGATCCTGTCTGGTTGGCGGCTCTGGCAGATCCTGTCTGGTTGGCGGCTCTGGCAGATTCTGTCTGGTTGGCGGCTCTGGCCGATCCTGTCTGGTTGGCGGCTCTGGCAGATCCTGTCTGGTTGGCGGCTCTGGCAGATCCTGTCTGGTTGGCGGCTCTGGCAGATCCTGTCTCACAAATGGCTCTAGCGGCTCCTGACTGACTAACGGCTCTGACGGCTCGGGACAGACGGGCGGCTCTAACGGCTCGGGATAGACGGATGGCTCAGACGGCGCTGGGGAGACGGATGGCTCAGACGGCGCTGGGGAGACGGATGGCTCAGACGGCGCTGGGGAGACGGATGGCTCAGACGGCGCTGGGGAGACGGATGGCTCAGACGGCGCTGGGGAGACGGGTGGCTCAGACGGCGCTGGAGAGACGGATGGCTCAGACGGCGCTGGGGAGACGGATGGCTCAGATGGCGCTGAGGAGACGGATGGCTCAGACTGATCCTGTCTAGCGGAAGGCTTTGGCTGCTCCTGTCTGGTGGAAGGCTCTAGCGGCTCCTGTCTGGCGGAAGACTCTAGCGGCTCCAGTCTGGCGGAAGGCTCTGTAGGCTCATGGCAGACGGGCGGCTTTGCAGGCTCATGGCAGACGGGCGGCTTTGAAGGCTCAATACAGACGAGCAGTTCATGCGGCGCTTGGCAGATGGACAGTTCAGGCGCCGTTGGGCAGACGGCAGACTCTGGTCGGCTGAGACGCACTGTAGGCCTGGTGCGTGGTGCCGGAACTGGAGGCACCGGACTGGAGACACGCACTTCAAGCCTAGTGCGGGGAGCAGGGACAGGGCACACTGGACTCTCAAAGCGTACGTATTTGCCTGGTGCGTGGTACCGGCACTGGTGGCACCGGGATGAGTGCACGCACATCAGGACGAGTACGGGGAGAAGGAACAGTGTGTACAGGGCTCTGGAGACGCACAGGTGGCTTAGTGCGTGGTGCCGGAACTGGAGGCACTGGGCTGGAGACACGCACCATAGAGAGAGTGCGTGGAGGAGGAACAGGGCTCTGAAAACACACTGGAAGCCTGGTGCGTGGTGTAGGCACTGGTGGTACTGGGCTGGGGCGGGGAGGTAGCGCCGGAAATACCGGACCGTGCAGGCGTATTGGCTCCCTAGAACACTGAGTCTGCCCAACCCTACCTGGCTGAATGCTCCCCGTAGCCCGACCAGTGCGGAGAGGTGGAATAACCCGCACCGGGCTATGTAGGTGAACCGGGGACACCATGCGTAAGGCTGGTGCCATTTAAGCCGGCCCAAGGAGACGTACTGGTGGCCAGATATGTAGAGCCGGCTTCATGGCACTTGGCTCAATGCTCAATCTTTGGGCTTCCTTGCTAACTGCGTACCTTCATAAATCCGGTTTTGAGCTTCAGTATCCGGTTTCCAGCCACGTCTCTTTGCTGCTTCCTCATACCACCGCTCCTGGGCTCGCGCTGCTTCCATCTCCTCACGAGCGCGGCGATATTCCCCAATGTGCGCCCAAGGACCTTTTCCATCCAGCTCGTCCTCCCAAGTCCAGTAGTCCTGTGTATTACCCTGCTCGAACATACGCTGCTTGGTTCTGGTAATTTGGTGGGTGGTTCTGTAACGGTAGTCCTCCTCCTCTTCATCCGAAGAGGAGTAGTAGTGATGGAACCAAGGCGCAGCGTTTTGAAATGACATAATATTTATTAAACAAGACGGGAAAAAACACAAAACGAAACCACTTGCAATAATTAACAAAATAACAAAACGAAAATGAAGACAAACCTGGACGACGAACTTACATGAAACACGAAGAACGCACGAACAGGGAAAATAGACTACACAAAAAGAACGATGTACAAACAAACCGAACAGTCCCGTATGGTGCGACAAACACTGACACAGGAGACAACCACCCACAACGAACACTGTGAAACAACCTACCTAAATATGACTCTCAATTAGAGGAACGCCAAACACCTGCCTCTAATTGAGAGCCATACCAGGCAACCCTTAAACCAACATAGAAACAGACAACATAGAATGCCCACCCAAACTCACGTCCTGACCAACTAACACATACAACAAACTAACAGAAATAGGTCAGGAACGTGACAAATATCTCATAGTTTCCCTTCGAAGTTTAACGTATTGTGGATGAACATCTATTTTTGACGAATTAATTCTGCGTGGTTACAGGGTTAATTCTGCATGGTTACAGGGTTAATTCTGCGTGGTTATAGTGTTAATTTTGCATGGTTACAGGGTTAATTCTGCATGGTTACAGGGTTAATTCTGCGTGGTTACAGGGTTAATTGTGCGTGGTTACAGGGTTAATTCTGCGTGGTTACAGGGTTAATTCTGTGTGGTTACAGGGTTAATTCTGCGTGGTTACAGGGTTAATTCTGTGTGGTTACAGGGTTCATTCTGCATGGTTACAGGGTTAATTCTGCGTGGTTACAGGGTTAATTCTGCGTGGTTACAGGATTAATTCTGCATGGTTACAGGGTTAATTCTGTGTGGTTACAGGGTTCATTCTGCATGGTTACAGGGTTAATTCTGCGTGGTTACAGGGTTCATTCTGCGTGGTTACAGGGTTAATTCTGCGTGGTTACAGGGTTAATTCTGTGTGGTTACAGGGTTAATTCTGTGTGGTTACAGGGTTAATTCTGCGTGGTTACAGGGTTAATTGTGCGTGGTTACAGGGTTAATTGTGCGTGGTTACAGGGTTAATTCTGTGTGGTTACAGGGTTCATTCTGTGTGGTTACAGGGTTCATTCTGCATGGTTACATGATTAAAACAGAAACGACTCAAAGGTTAACAGTTTTGTTAAGGTTAGGGCTAATGTTAGGGGAAGGCTTAAAACTAAATAATTACAAATGACTCGCTATCATCAAGTATTCTCACAGCTTGCTAGAGCATTGTGAACTGTGATGGTGTAACAGTATAACTTTAAACCGTCCCCTCGCCCCGACACGGGCGCGAACCAAGGACCCTCTGCACACATCAACAACGGTCGCCCACGAAGCATCGTTACCCATCGCTCCACAAAGGCCATGGCCCTTGCAGAGCAAGGTGCAACACTACTTCTAGGTTTCAGAGCAAGTGACGTAACTGATTGAAACGCTTCTAGCGCGTACCCGCTAACTAGCTAGCCATTTCACATCCGTTACAATGGCGCAGTGGTCCAAGCAGCGTGTGTGCATTTACTCAATGTGTTTTTATAGTATGTGTTGGTCTTATGTGTTTGGTGCGTCTAGTAAGCACGTATGGTGTATGTATGTGTTACAAGTTTGCAACCACTGCTGGGCAATTGTTTAGAATTTTATTTGTGAGCGCCGAGGAAGGCATATATCGACGTTCTCAGAACCTTTCATACGTTCGAAATCGAAGTCTATTTCTTGTGATCAGGCTATATATTGAGCAATATGTATTTCTGATAAGGCACACCCAGTTAGTTAACTGCCTTGCTCAAGGGCAGAATGATAGATTTTTCCACCTTGCCGGCTCGAGGATTCAAACCAGCGACCTTTCGGTTACTGGCCCAAACGCTAGGCCACCTGCCGCCCCAGTATGCATGACTGTGTTATATGTACCACTCCTACATACCCCAGGAGATGAGATTGATGGAGACAAGTTTCAGAGCCTAATGCCTGGACTCCATACCATCTCAGCCTTTTCTTGACATTTTTAGTATACCACATTAACATGCCTCATAAAATATGTCCTGTATCTCAGAGTGAGTGTGTGTGTGTGTCTGTGTGTGTACGTGTGTCAGTATGTGTGTGTGTGTGTGTTCCTATGCGTGTGTATAATGTCTGCGTATGTGTGTGTGCATTAGTCAATATTTGTGTGTACGTGTGTGCATTTGTCCATGTGTGTGTGTCTACGTCTGTGTGCGTTAGTCAATGTTATTGTGTACGTGTGTGCATTTGTCTGTGTGTGTGTGTACGTGTGTGCATTAGTCCGTGTGTGTGTGAATTTCGAGCCAATTCCGTGAGCTAAAATAAATGTCTGAGACCTTTGGAACAAGGTTTCCTATCCACAGAAGCAGCTATGACCATGGTATTACTGTAATATTATACTACGGTGTGTTAAAACAGAGGTTATATGCACCCCAGGACACACTGGATCAGACTTATATGCCTCACGACACACATAATAAACATAGAAATATCTACATTGTTTCAAGATGACCTAATGCATAGGGTATAATTTTGTCCCTCTCACCAGACAGGCATTTCCGAAGTTCAGTCAGCCTGCATCCAAAATGGCACCCTATTCATTCTATAGTGCACTACTTTTGAAGAGAAGTAGTACACTATGAAGGGAATAGGGTGACATATGAGCTATAAGGGGGCCGTCAAGTCTGGAGAGTGATATTGTGTGCTGTGTTACCCTCGTGAATACACCTGGCTATAGCTGGAAGTTAGAAGTGTGTGTGTGTGTGTGTGTGTGTGTGTGTGTGTGTGTGTGTGTGTGTGTGTGTGTGTGTGTGTGTGTGTGTGTGTGTGTGTGTGTGTGTGTGTATATGCGCATGTACACTGAGTGTACAAAACAGTACGAACACCTGCTCTTTCCATGACATAGACTGACCAGGTGAATCCAGGTGAAAGATATGATCCCTTATTTAGTGTAGATGAAGGGAAGGAGTCAGGGTAAATAATTATTTTTAAGCCTTGAGACATTTGAGACATGGATTGTGTATGTATGCCATTCAGAGGGTGAATGCACAATACATAAGATTGATGTGCCTTTGAAAAGGGGAATGGTAGTAGGTGCAAAGACCACCGGTTCGAGTGTGTCAAGAACTGTAACGCTGGTGAGTTTTTCACAGTGTTCGTTGTGGGTGATTGTCTTCCGTGTCTGTGTCTGTACACCACTCGGGACTGTTTACGGTTTGTTCGGTTTGTGTAGCCTATGTTCCTATTCGTGCGTTTTCTTGTTTTATGTAAGTACGTCGTCTAGGTCTGTCTACACTGTTTGTTGTTTTGTTAGTTTGATCAAGTTCGTGTTTCGTTAATAAAATATGTCTGTTCTCTACGCTGCGCCTTGGTTCCCTCAATACTCCTCCTCTTCCGAAGATGAAGAGGAGGAGGACTGCCGTTACAGAATCACCCACCACGAACACTGTGACAACGCCTACCTAAATATGACTCTTAATTAGAGGAACGCCAAACACCTGCCTCTAATTAAGAGCCATACCAGGCAACCCAAAAACCAACATAGAAACAGAAAACATAGAATGCCCACCCAACCTCACGTCCTGACCAACTAACACACATAACAAACTAACAGAAATAGGTCAGGAACGTGACAAAACTAAGTATCGATTTTTTTGTTATTTGTAAAATCAGGTTCCTTTATTCTAATATTAGGTTTGGGTTGAAGATCAAATTTTTATTTTATTTATTTATTTTATTTAACCTTTATTTAATTAGGCAAGTCAGTTAAGAACAAATTCTTATTTACAATGACGACCTATCAAAAGGCAAAAGGCCTCCTGCGGAGTGTAACGAGTGCGCTGAGAGTCAGGAAGTCCAGGGAGTGAGTGATTTAATCAATAAACGAAACATAATACAAAACAAGAAACACGAACAACGCACAGACAAGAAACAGAAACAGAAACAATAATGCCTGTGGAAAGAACCAAAGGGAGTGACATATATAGGGAAGGTAATCAGGGAGGTGATTAAGTTCAGGTGAGTCTGAAGACGCACAGGTGCGCATAACGATGGTGACAGGTGTGCGCCATAACTGGCAGCCTGGTGACCTAGAGGCCTGAGAGGGAGCACACGTGACGGTATCCCCCCCCCCGGCGCGTTTGGCTCCAGCCGCAGGACGCCAACCAAGAGAAGATCCCGGGGATCAGGAGCGGATTGGTCACCCCTACTGATGCGCGGGAACCTGTCACCGGCTGGGGCACGGGAATCTGACAGACCTGCTGAGGTAGGGGAGCCTGGCGATCCGGCTGAGGCATGAGAGCCAGACGAGCCGGTGGAGGCAGGGGAGCCTGGCGATCTGGCTGAGGCATGAGAGCCTGTAGCGGGTCCTGGACCTGACGTCATTCCCACCAACAAAAAAAACTCCCTGATGCTTCCCTTAAGTGAGGCGTTATTCTGTAACGATGTGCGCTGACAGTCGGGAAGCAAGTTCAGGGAGTAAGTGATTTAATCAATAAACAAAACATAATACAAAACAAGACTCACGAACAACACACAGACATGAAACAGAAACAATGACGGGAAGGTAATTAGGGAGGTTAAAGAGTCCGTTTGAGTCTGACAAAAATAGAGAAAATCAGAAAGGGGGCAAATACTTTTTCTTGGCACTAAGTCAATGGAAGTTCAGAGCAGGATTTGGAATCTTGAGTAAACCACCTCTGGTGGATCTCTCTCCTATGACCTCTCACCTTTCACCTTATGGCAATGGCATCCTGGGATAGATATCTGTGTGGGTGGGGTTATATCCTGCCTGTTTGGCCCTGTCCGGGGATATCACCGGATGGGGCCACAGTGTCTCCTGACCCCTCCTGTCTCAGCCTCCAGTATTTATGCTACAGTAGTTTATGTGTCGGGGGTCTATGTTCAGTCTGTTATATCTTGAGTATTTCTCCTGTCTTATCCGGTGTCCTGTGTGAATTTAAGTATGCTCTCTCTAATTCTCTCTTTCTTTCTTTCTTTCTTTCTTTCTCTCTCTCGGGGGACCTGAGCCCTAGGACCATGCCTCAGGACTACCTGGCATGATGACTCCTTGCTGTCCCCAGTCCACCTGGCTGTGCTGCTGCTCCAGTTTCAACTGTTCTGCCTGCGGCTAAGGAACCCTGACCTGTTCACCGGACGTGCTACCTGTGACCTGCTGTTTTCAACTCTCTAGAGACAGCAGGAGCGGTAGAGATACTCTCAATGATCGGCTATGAAAATCCAACTGGCATTTACTCCTGAGGTGCTGACCTGTTGCACAATCGACAACTACTGTGATTATTGTTATTTGACCTTGCTGGTAATTTATGAACATTTGAACATCTTGGCCATGTTCTGTTATAATCTCCACCCGGCACAGCCAGAAGAGGACTGGACACCCCTCATAGCCTGGTTCCTCTCTAGGTTTCTTCCTAGGTTTTGGCCTTTCTAGGGAGTTTTTCCTAGCCACTGTGCTTCTACACCTGCACTGCTTGCTTCTTGGTTTCCCAGGCCTAGGATCCCTGGGCTTGATGATCTTCCAACTTCCATCCTTCTGTGTTGTAGCGGTCGATACGGTGTGATTACAAACAATGTTATTCACCACAGATCCTCTCCCCCATTCTGACAAGCTTGACAACCGTATATGATCAGGGAGAATCACCTTGCATTCTCCAGAGTAGACCTTTTTTATTATTAAGGTTTTGATTCAAAAAATGCTAGATAGATAGATGGATAGATTGTCTCTCTATGGTTAAAGGAGGCCAAGTGCATATGCAACCCAAGTCTTCAGGGTTATGTCTAGTTCAGGCTGGCTGCTGGCTCACCGACCAAGAGCTTCAAAGCAATCCAAAACCCATGCATATGACTTTTATGTGTGGTTGAAAAACCAGACCCAAAGCAGGGGATTACGCCTGAATGAATGTGACTCTTTGGCACTTTCGCTGTTTCCTGCTGCATTTAAACTCTGCGATAATGCTGTCTTCACGCTTTTCAGGGCCTAATGGCAATAAGTGCTTCACAGTTTGTCGTCGTGTGAGCCCAACGTTTCTCCCCCACTGGCGAGGAGAGAGGAGAATGGGGGCCACGCCACAATAAAGGGCCAAGTCTGAAACCAAAGCCTTTAGCTGGAATTAGGGTGTCAAATGTCCTTCCCTAGGCTTTTGATCAGCATCGTTTGATTGGGCTCTCGGCTCCTCTCTTCGCAAATTCCAGCCGTGTGACTCTCTCTGTGGTGTCTCTTCTAATATTGTGACACCCCTGTTTGTGCACACACACACACACACACACACACACACACACACACACACACACACACACACACACACACACACACACACACACACACACACACACACACACACACACACACACACACACACACACACACACAGCACCACCCCCATACATCAAGAGGCCATTGAAATTGTTTTGTTGAAGATTTTTCAAAGACAGATTTTTAAGTAGCCGAATTGGTTTTGATTAGTTTCACCATTAATCAGAAATGAATAAGCAAATAGAACGGGGAGCAGAATCCCCAGAGGAAGCTATAGATAGCTAAACTGAGCCTTAACGTGATGCACCCCTTTACATTACTGGTAATCTTATGCCACATTCACAAACACAAACTATCATGCACCCTCCAACTGCAATACTTGCTTGATGGCCACAATATAAAGCAATTCAAACTTGACCTTCGCAAATATTTCTGCTTCTTTTGACTCACCTAGTCACCAAAACCAATGTTACTAGCCAGGAGATATTAGACCGAAAAGAATCAGTCATGATTCAACAAAAGGTCTCAACCCACCATTATTGATACCCTCATATACTTTGCCTAATTAACACACAATGTTCAATGCTGGTGGTTCCAATGGCCCAGCTGGGGCATGGTGCTTGATCTTGATGGAGTTGTAGGTGTCATTCCCACATGGGCCACGTACTTGGTGCAAAATAACTGTGTTTTTGCTCTTGATTAAAACAGCCAGCCTTGCGTCTCCAGCTGTGACTCTGAGCTCTTCCTCATGCTGTCTGTCCCCCTCAGTCCCTCTTCACTTCACAGAACACAAATATCCCTAATCAAATCACTGAACACATCAAGATGGGAGGGAGAGAGACAGAGAGAGAGAGACTGAGAAAGGGAGAGAGAGATTGATAGACAGAGAGGGACAGAGAGATATACAGGGAGAGAGAGACAAAGAGAGAAGGGGGCTTGACGAGTCGGGCGGGGGGGGGTTGGGGGGGTTGTGTTATGTGTCAGCGTGGGTTGGTGTGTTTTTGTCCAATATGTTAGTGTGTGTGTGTGTGTGTGTGTGTGTGCGTGTGTGTGTGTGTGTGTGTGTGTGTGTGTGTGTGTGTGTGTGTGTGTGTGTGTGTGTGTGTGTGTGTGTGTGTGTGTGTGTGGTCCGTAGCCATACCAAAACCATATGGTCACAGTTAGAAGGTAGATTATTTTCAATTGTTGAATGATCAAAACATATTTCCCAACTCCCTCGCCGCCGCCACCTCAGGTAAACAAATGAATCCTAAATTATAATGGCATTCCTGGGATTCTTTGTGCATGGGGCTGCTGTCTCAATGGTGTGGCAGGGGCAATCTGGAATTCCTGGCTGGGAGATCAGAGGGGCTGATTTATATGGATGTACTTTCTCTATGGTCAGGGGAAGAGAGAGAGGAGTGGGAAGAGAGGGAAGAGGTAGACAGAAAGAAAGACACCGTACTTAGCTTTGATGGAGCACTTGGTCTGATACAGGGAGCCAAGCCGAGACAGGGAGGAGAGTCTGGAGGGTTACGGTCTGATACAGGGAGGAGAGTCTGGAGGGTTAGGGTCTGATACAGGGAGTCGAGGGGAGAAGAAGGGTCTGGAGGGTTAGGGTCAGAGACAGGGAGAGTGTAGAGGGTTAGGGTCTGATACAGGGAAGAGAGTCTGGAGGGTTAGGGTCTGATACAGGGAGTTGAGGGGAGAAGAAGGGTCTGGAGGGTTAGGGTCAGAGACAGGGAGAGTGTAGAGGGTTAGGGTCTGATACAGGGAGTTGAGGGGAGAAGAAGGGTCTGGGGGGTTAGGGTCTGATAAAGGGAGAGTCTAGAGGGTTAGGGTCTGATACCGGGAGCTGAGGGGAGGAGAAGGGTCTGGAGGGTTAGGGTCAGAGACAGGGAGAGTCTAGAGGGTTAGGGTCTTATACAGGGAGCTGAGGGGAGGAGAAGGGTCTGGAGGGTTAGGGTCAGAGACAAGGAGAGTCTAGAGGGTTAGGGTCTGATACAGGGAGCTGAGGGGAGGAGAAGGGTCTGGGGGGTTAGGGTCAGAGACAGGGAATTGAGGGGAGAAGAAGGGTCTGGGGGGTTAGGGTCAGAGACAGGGAGAGTGTAGAGGGTTAGGGTCTGATACAGGGAGTTGAGGGGAGAAGAAGGGTCTGGGGGGTTAGGGTCTGATAAAGGGAGAGTCTAGAGGGTTAGGGTCTGATACAGGGAGCTGAGGGGAGGAGAAGGGTCTGGAGGGTTAGGGTCAGAGACAGGGAGAGTCTAGAGGGTTAGGGTCTTATACAGGGAGCTGAGGGGAGGAGAAGGGTCTGGAGGGTTAGGGTCAGAGACAAGGAGAGTCTAGAGGGTTAGGGTCTGATACAGGGAGCTGAGGGGAGGAGAAGGGTCTGGAGGGTTAGGGTCTGATACAGGGAGCTGAGGGGAGAAGAAGGGTCTGGAGGGTTAGGGTCTGATACAGGGAGGAGAGGGGAGGAAAAGGGTCTGGGGGGTTAGGGTCAGAAACAGGGAGAGTGTAGAGGGTTAGGGTCTGATACAGGGAAGAGAGTCTGGAGGGTTAGGGTCTGATACAGGGAGTTGAGGGGAGAAGAAGGGTCTGGAGGGTTAGGGTCTGATACAGGGAGTCTAGATGGTTAGGGTCTGATACAGGGAGGAGAGGGGAGGAGAAGGGTCTGGAGGGTTAGGGTCTGATACAGGGAAGAGAGTGTAGAGGGTTAGGGTCTGATACAGGGAAGAGAGTCTGGAGGGTTAGGGTCAGAGACAGGGAGAGTGTAGAGGGTTAGGGTCTGATACAGGGAGTTGAGGGGGGAAGAAGGGTCTGGGGGGTTAGGGTCTGATAAAGGGAGAGTCTAGAGGGTTAGGGTCAGAGACAGGGAGTCTAGATGGTTAGGGTCTGATACAGGGAGGAGAGGGGAGGAGAAGGGTCTGGGGGGTTAGGGTCTGATAAAGGTAGAGTCTAGAGGGTTAGGGTCTGATACAGGGAGAGTCTGGAGGGTTAGGGTCTGATACAGCGAGCTGAGGGGAGGAGAAGGGTCTGGAGGGTTAGGGTCAGAGACAAGGAGAGTCTAGAGGGTAGGGTCTGAGGCGGAGAGCCAAGCCGAGGGGGGAGAAGAGTCTGGAGGTTTAGGGTCTGAAACAGGGTTGTAGAGCCCCAGTGCTAACCCTGTACCTTCTCCCCCACACTAACCCTGCACCTTCTCCCCCACGCTAACCCTGTACCTTCTCCCCCACGCTAACCCTGCACCTTCTCCCCCACCTTAACCCTGTTCCCACTCCCCCACGCTAACCCTGTACCTTCTCCCCCACGCTAACCCTGTATCTTCTCCCCCACGCTAACCCTGTACCTTCTCCCCCACGCTAACCGTGTACCTTCTCCCCCAAGCTAACCCTGTACCTTCTGCCCCACGCTAACCCTGTACCTTCTCCCCCACGCTAACCCTGTACCTTCTCCCCCACGCTAACCCTGTACCTTCTCCCCCAAGCTAACCCTGTACCTTCTCCCCCACGCTAACCCTGTACCTTCTCCCCCAAGCTAACCCTGTACCTTCTCCCCCAAGCTAACCCTGTACCTACTCCCCCACGCTAACCCTGTATCTTCTCCCCCACGCTAACCCTGTACCTGCTCCCCCACGCTAACCCTGTACCTTCTCCCCCAAGCTAACCCTGTACCTTCTCCCCCACGCTAACCCTGTACCTTCTCCCCCAAGCTAACCCTGTACCTACTCCCCACGCTAACCATGTACCTGCTCCCCCACACTAACCCTGTACCTTCTCCCCCACGCTAACCCTGCACCTTCTCCCCCACCTTAACCCTGTTCCTACTCCCCCACGCTAACCAAGTATCTTCTCCCCCACGCTAACCCTGTACCTTCTCCTCCACGCTAACCCTGCACCTTCTCCCCCACCTTAACCCTGTTCCTACTCCCCCACGCTAACCAAGTATCTTCTCCCCCACGCTAACCCTGTACCTTCTCCCCCACGCTAACCAAGTATCTTCTCCCCCACGCTAACCCTGTACCTTCTCCCCCAAGCTAACCCTGTACCTACTCCCCCACGCTAACCAAGTATCTTCTCCCCCACGCTAACCCTGTACCTTCTCCCCCACGCTAACCAAGTATGGTCTCCCCCACGCTAACCCTGTACCTGCTCCCCAACACTAACCCTGTACCTTCTCCCCCACGCTAACCCTGCACCTTCTCCCCCACACTAACCCTGTACCTTCTCCCCCACGCTAACCCTGTACCTTCTCCCCCACGCTAACCCTGCACCTTCTCCCCCACCTTAACCCTGTTCCCACTCCCCCACGCTAACCCTGTACCTTCTCCCCCACGCTAACCCTGTATCTTCTCCCCCACGCTAACCCTGTACCTTCTCCCCCACGCTAACCCTGTACCTTCTCCCCCAAGCTAACCCTGTACCTTCTGCCCCACGCTAACCCTGTACCTTCTCCCCCACGCTAACCCTGTACCTTCTCCCCCACGCTAACCCTGTACCTTCTCCCCCAAGCTAACCCTGTACCTTCTCCCCCACGCTAACCCTGTACCTTCTCCCCCAAGCTAACCCTGTACCTTCTCCCCCAAGCTAACCCTGTACCTACTCCCCCACGCTAACCCTGTATCTTCTCCCCCACGCTAACCCTGTACCTGCTCCCCCACGCTAACCCTGTACCTTCTCCCCCAAGCTAACCCTGTACCTTCTCCCCCACGCTAACCCTGTACCTTCTCCCCCAAGCTAACCCTGTACCTACTCCCCACGCTAACCATGTACCTGCTCCCCCACACTAACCCTGTACCTTCTCCCCCACGCTAACCCTGCACCTTCTCCCCCACCTTAACCCTGTTCCTACTCCCCCACGCTAACCAAGTATCTTCTCCCCCACGCTAACCCTGTACCTTCTCCTCCACGCTAACCCTGCACCTTCTCCCCCACCTTAACCCTGTTCCTACTCCCCCACGCTAACCAAGTATCTTCTCCCCCACGCTAACCCTGTACCTTCTCCCCCACGCTAACCAAGTATCTTCTCCCCCACGCTAACCCTGTACCTTCTCCCCCAAGCTAACCCTGTACCTACTCCCCCACGCTAACCAAGTATCTTCTCCCCCACGCTAACCCTGTACCTTCTCCGCCACGCTAACCAAGTATGGTCTCCCCCACGCTAACCCTGTACCTGCTCCCCAACACTAACCCTGTACCTTCTCCCCCACGCTAACCCTGCACCTTCTCCCCCACCTTAACCCTGTACCTACTCCCCACACTAACCAAGTATCTTCTCCCCCACGCTAACCCTGTACCTTCTCCTCCACGCTAACCCTGCACCTTCTCCCCCACCTTAACCCTGTTCCTACTACCCCACGCTAACCAAGTATCTTCTCCCCCACGCTAACCCTGTACCTTCTCCCCCACGCTAACCAAGTATCTTCTCCCCCACGCTAACCCTGTACCTTCTCCCCCAAGCTAACCCTGTACCTACTCCCCCACGCTAACCAAGTATCTTCTCCCCCACGCTAACCCTGTACCTTCTCCCCCACGCTAACCAAGTATCTTCTCCCCCACGCTAACCCTGTACCTTCTCCCCCAAGCTAACCCTGTACCTACTCCCCCACGCTAACCCTGTACCTTCTCCCCCACGCTAACCCTGTACCTACTCCCCCACGCTAACCCTGTACCTACTCCCCCACGCTAACCCTGTACCTTCTCCACCACGCTAACCCTGTACCTGCTCCCCCACGCTAACCAAGTATCTTCTCCCCCACGCTAACCCTGTACCTTCTCCCCCAAGCTAACCCTGTACCTACTCCCCCACGCTAACCCTGTACCTGCTTCCCCACACTAACCCTGTACCTTCTCCCCCACGCTAACCCTGCACCTTCTCCCCCACCTTAACCCTGTACCTACTCCCCCACGCTAACCAAGTATCTTCTCCCCCACGCTAACCCTGTACCTTCTCCTCCACGCTAACCCTGCAACTTCTCCCCCACCTTAACCCTGTTCCTACTCCCCCACGCTAACCAAGTATCTTCTCCCCCACGCTAACCCTGTACCTTCTCCCCCACGCTAACCAAGTATCTTCTCCCCCACCTTAACCCTGTTCCTACTCCCCCAAGCTAACCCTGTACCTACTCCCCCACGCTAACCAAGTATCTTCTCCCCCACGCTAACCCTGTACCTTCTCCCCCACGCTAACCAAGTATCTTCTCCCCCACGCTAACCCTGTACCTTCTCCCCCAAGCTAACCCTGTACCTACTCCCCCACGCTAACCCTGTACCTTCTCCCCCACGCTAACCCTGTACCTACTGCCCCACGCTAACCCTGTACCTACTCCCCCACGCTAACCCTGTACCTACTCCCACCCGCTAACCCTGTACCTGCTCCCCCACGCTAACCCTGTACCTGCTCCCCCACGCTAACCCTGTACCTACTCCCCCACGCTAACCCTGCACCTTCTCCCCCACGCTAACCCTGTACCTGCTCCCCCACGCTAACCCTGTACCTACTCCCCCACGCTAACCCTGTACCTTCTCCCCCACGCTAACCCTGTACCTGCTCCCCCACGCTAACCCTGTATCTTCTCCCCCACGCTAACCCTGCACCTTCTCCCCCACGCTAACCCTGTACATTCTCCCCCACGCTAACCCTGCACCTTCTCCCCCACCTTAACCCTGTTCCCACTCCCCCACGCTAACCCTGTACCTTCTCCCCCACGCTAACCCTGTATCTTCTCCCCCACGCTAACCCTGTACCTTCTCCCCCACGCTAACCCTGTACCTTCTCCCCCAAGCTAACCCTGTACCTTCTGCCCCACGCTAACCCTGTACCTTCTCCCCCACGCTAACCCTGTACCTTCTCCCCCACGCTAACCCTGTACCTTCTCCCCCAAGCTAACCCTGTACCTTCTCCCCCACGCTAACCCTGTACCTTCTCCCCCAAGCTAACCCTGTACCTTCTCCCCCAAGCTAACCCTGTACCTACTCCCCCACGCTAACCCTGTATCTTCTCCCCCACGCTAACCCTGTACCTGCTCCCCCACGCTAACCCTGTACCTTCTCCCCCAAGCTAACCCTGTACCTTCTCCCCCACGCTAACCCTGTACCTTCTCCCCCAAGCTAACCCTGTACCTACTCCCCACGCTAACCATGTACCTGCTCCCCCACACTAACCCTGTACCTTCTCCCCCACGCTAACCCTGCACCTTCTCCCCCACCTTAACCCTGTTCCTACTCCCCCACGCTAACCAAGTATCTTCTCCCCCACGCTAACCCTGTACCTTCTCCTCCACGCTAACCCTGCACCTTCTCCCCCACCTTAACCCTGTTCCTACTCCCCCACGCTAACCAAGTATCTTCTCCCCCACGCTAACCCTGTACCTTCTCCCCCACGCTAACCAAGTATCTTCTCCCCCACGCTAACCCTGTACCTTCTCCCCCAAGCTAACCCTGTACCTACTCCCCCACGCTAACCAAGTATCTTCTCCCCCACGCTAACCCTGTACCTTCTCCCCCACGCTAACCAAGTATGGTCTCCCCCACGCTAACCCTGTACCTGCTCCCCAACACTAACCCTGTACCTTCTCCCCCACGCTAACCCTGCACCTTCTCCCCCACCTTAACCCTGTACCTACTCCCCACACTAACCAAGTATCTTCTCCCCCACGCTAACCCTGTACCTTCTCCTCCACGCTAACCCTGCACCTTCTCCCCCACCTTAACCCTGTTCCTACTACCCCACGCTAACCAAGTATCTTCTCCCCCACGCTAACCCTGTACCTTCTCCCCCACGCTAACCAAGTATCTTCTCCCCCACGCTAACCCTGTACCTTCTCCCCCAAGCTAACCCTGTACCTACTCCCCCACGCTAACCAAGTATCTTCTCCCCCACGCTAACCCTGTACCTTCTCCCCCACGCTAACCAAGTATCTTCTCCCCCACGCTAACCCTGTACCTTCTCCCCCAAGCTAACCCTGTACCTACTCCCCCACGCTAACCCTGTACCTTCTCCCCCACGCTAACCCTGTACCTACTCCCCCACGCTAACCCTGTACCTACTCCCCCACGCTAACCCTGTACCTTGTGCATCTTCAATATGTACCCATTGTTCCTCGTCAGTCCATTCAACTATATGTCGCAAGTAAAAGCCTTGAGTTGATACAATTCCAAGTCTGGAAGGTTAAAACCACCCTCAGACCTAGGAAGATGTATACATTTCATTTTATTCTATTTAATTTTCCCAAATGAAGTCTGTTATGACTGAGTATACCTTTTTAAAGAATGTCTTCGTGAAGTAATTGTATTGTTGAAAATAAATCCCATAACTTTGGCATCCATGCCATTCCAAAGAGGTTTATTCTATCTGTAAAATTTATGGGAAGATTATGCAACTTAATTAGATCTGCTTTCACATTGTTGAGTAATGGCATACAGTTATGTTAATATATTTGTTTTGTTTGTTGCCACCTATTAAGCATCCTATGTATTTAATATTTTTTTGTGGACCACTTAAAGGATTGCTCTAGATCGTGAGTTATTATTTTTCCTATCGCTATTATTTTGTGTTTTCCATGTGATATTTTTATATTCTGAAAATATTTTTAGCAAAGGGGGCATTGAGTTTTCAATATTGGTCAGGTATATCAGCAGATCATCTGCAAATAAGTTTAGTTTACATTCATGTTTACCAATACTGATACCTGATTCATTGCGTCCTGTCTAATTCTTTCTGCAAGCGGTTCAATTGCCAGTGCAAACAGAAGGGGGTAGAGGGGACATCCCTGTCTTTTGCCCCTTTCTAAAGCAATTTCATCAGATAATGTATTATTTGTGTATATTTTTGCTTTGGGACATTTATACAATATTTTTATTACATTTATTATTTCAGCTGGAAAATTTGAAATTTTCTTGTATTTGTAAGTGTCCATTTTTTATAAACCCTATTTTATTAACATGTATTAGGTCTGATAAGACTTTTGCCTTTCTATTACTTATAAGCTTTGTTATTATTTTATTGTTGAACTCTCCGGCCTCTAGGTCACCAGGCTGCTCATTATGGCACACACCTGTCACCATCGTTACACGTACATGCGCATCGTCAAACTCACCTGGACTCCATCACTTCCCTGATTACCTTCCCTATACAGTTGAAGTCGGAAGTTTACATACACTTAGGTTGGAGTCATTAAAACTTGCTTTTCAACCACTCCAAACATTTCTTGTTAACAAACTATAGTTTTGGCAAGTCGGTTAGGACATCTACTTTGTGCATGACACAAGTCATTTTTCCAACAATTGTTTACAGACAGATTATTTCACTTATAATTCACTGTATCACAATTCCAGTGGGTCAGAAGTTTACATACACTAAGTTGACTGTGCCTTTAAACAGCTTGGACAATTCCAGAAAATGATATCATGGCTTTAGAAGCTTCTGATAGGCGAATTGACCTAATTTGAGTCAGTTGGAGGTGTACCTGTGGATGTATTTCAAGGCCTACCTTCAAACTCAGTGCCTCTTTACTTGACATCATGGGAAAATCAATAGAAATCAGCCAAGAAAAAAAACTGTAGACCTCCACAAGTCTGGTTAATCTTTGGGAGCAATTCCAAACGCCTGAAGGTACCACATTCATCTGTACAAACAATAGTACGCAAGTATAAACACCATGGGACCACGCAGACATCATACCGCTCAGGAAGGAGATGCGTTCTGTCTCCTAGAGATGAATGTACTTTGGTGCGAAAAGTGCAAATCAATCCCAGAACAACAGCAAAGGACCTTGTGAAGATGCTGGAGGAAACAGGTACAAAGTACCTATTTCCACATTAAAACGAGACCTATATCGACATAACCTGAAAGGCCGATCAGCAAGGAAGAAGCCACTGCTCCAAAACCACCATAAAAAAGACAGACTACAGTTTGCAACTGCACATGGGGACAAAGATGGTACTTTTTGCAGAAATGTCCTCTGGTCTGATGAAACAAAAATAGAACTGTTTGTCAATAATGACCATCATTATGTTTGGAGGAAAAACGGGGAGGCTTGCAAGCCGAATAACACTATCCCAACCGTGAAGCACGGGGGTGTCAGCATGATGTTGTGAGGGTGCTTTGCTGCAGGAGGGACTGGTGCACTTCAAAAAATAGATGACATCATTAGGAGAAACATTGTGTGGATATATCGAAGCAAATGGGTCTTCCAAAAATGAGCAATGACCCCAAGCATACTTCCAAAGTTGTGGCAAAATGGCTTTTTTTTGTCAAGGTATTGGAGTGGCCATCACAAAGCCCTGACCTCAATCCAATAGAAAGTTTGTGGGCAGAACTGAAAAAGCTTGTGCGTGCAAGGAGGCCTACAAACCTGACTCAGTTACACCAGCTCTGTCAGGAGGAATGGGTAAAAATTCACCCATCTTATTGTGGGAAGCTTGTGGAAGGCTACCTGAAACATGTGACCCAGTTAACCAATTTTAAGGCAATGCTAACAAATACTAATTGAGTTATGTAAACTTCTGAACCACTGGGCATGTGGTGAAAGAAATAAAAGCTGAAATAAATCCTTCTCTCTGCTATTATTCTGACATTTCACATTCTTAAAATAAATTGGTGATCCTAACTGACCTAACACAGGGAATTTTTACTTGGATTGAATGTCAGGAATTGTGAGAAACTGAGTTTAATATATTTGGCTAAGGTGTATGTAAACTTCCGACTTCAACTGTATATGTCACTCCCTTTGGTTCCTTCCCCAGACGTCACTGTTTCTTTTTCAGTTTCATGTCTGTGTTGTTCGTATTTCTTGTTTTGTTCATTGATTAAATCGCTTACTCCCTGAACGTGCTTCCCGACTCTCAGCTCACATCGTTACAATGGGTCTATATTCAGCAGGGACTTTCCAGATTTTACTGGTTTTAATGTAACTTAATTAACCGTTTGATACATGGAACTAGGAAGTACTGAATTTAGTGACTTGTGTTTTCAATTGCGCAAATAGGGGGGCTACTTTGTCTCAAAATATTTAATATAATTCTATTGCAATGGCATCCATTCCTGGTGCTTTTCTCCATGCAAACGTTTTAACACTATCTAATATTTCTTATTTGGGTGACTGTCTGCTGATAATTGCTTCAGAGTTGTTGAGTCTGAGAAGGCTATAGGATCCGGCCAACTGTTGGTTAATTCTAATTTATATACTTGTTCATAGAAGCTTTTTAAATTGTAATTAATTGCATTTGTCACGACTTCCACCGAAGGTGGTTCCTCTCCCTGTTCTGGGGCGCTCGGCGGTCATCGTCACCGGTCTACTAGCTGCCACCGATTCCTTTTCCCTTTTCTGTTGGTTTTGTCTAGATTGTTTTCACCTGTTCCTTGTCTGTCGTTAATTCAGGCCTATTTAAGCCTTCAGGACGTGCGGGCTTGTTTATTTTTCTGTCAGTGGATGTTTGTGTTTTATTCCTACACGGTTTGTTTTCGTTCCTGTCTTTCTGGTCATTTGTGCCTGTGGGTTTTGGCTTGACCAATATTTGGAATAAATATTCTCATTTGGAACTTTGCTCTCTCTGCTTGACTCCACACCCACCACTCCTAGCTAACGTGACAGCATTGTTATTTCTAATTACCACTTTGGTATCTCTATGTTTAAAATTATAACTGATTTAGCATTCTTTTTGTGAGACCTTTGAGATATTTACCAGGTTTATTTGCTGTAAATTAGCATGCTTTATTTGAGTTTAACCTGCAGTTGTTGGCTCTATTAAAGTAAAAGATCGTATTCCTGCCTAAGTTCAGAAATTATATTTTCTTCTTTATCTTTTTAATTTTGTTTGTGGGCTTTTTCCAAGATAGTGATTTATTTTTATTTAATTTACATTTCTAAATCAGATTGAACTTTTAGAGTATGAAATTATCATTCCCCTTATGCACACCTTAAAGGCATCCCAAATTATATCAGGGGTTGGCTTTCCTCTGTCCTTTATGTCTACATTTGTAACGGTAAACGGTTTTCATTTTGAGCTCTGTTTACTCTCCAAATTCGAAGTGCATTCTCTATTGGTATAATTAAGCATGATACCGGAGAATGATCTGATATCATTAAATTATGAGTTTATGAATCCAGTAAATTGAGTGCATTTTTGTAAATAAAAATGTAGCCAATTCTTGAATGGATTTTCTTGCTTTGAGAAAAAAATAAGTATTTTGTAGTTGGGAATACTAATCTCCAGGTGTCCTGTACGTTATTTGTAGAGATGAAAATGTTCAGCCTCCCTAAAATGTCCTTTTTTATTACTATGTCTGTTAATCTTATCGAATGTATGATTTAGGTAATCTGCTAAAATAATAGTTCCTCTCTGGATTGGATCCAATACAGCTTGAAATCTATCTAAAAACATCAGATTTGCCACTGGTGGGATATAAACTCAACAAAAGAAACGTCCTCGCACTGTCAACTGCGTTTATTTTCAGCAAACTTAACATGTGCAAAAATTTGTATGAACATAACAAGATTCAACAACTGAGACATAAACTGAACAATTCCACAGACATGTGACTAAATGAAACTGAATAATGTGTCCCTGAACAAAGGGGGGTCAAATCAAAAGTAACATTCAGTATCTGGTGTTGCCACCAGCTGCATTAAGTTCTGCAGTGCATCTTCTCCCCATAGACTGCACCAGATTTGCCAGTTCTTGCTGTGAGATGTTACCCCACTCTTCAACCAAGGCACCTGCAAGTTCCCGGACATTCTGGGGGGAATGGCCCTAGCCCTCACCCTCAGACCCAACAGGTCCCAGACGTGCTCAATGGGATTGAGATGGCCATGGCAGAACACTGACATTCCTGTCTTGCAGGAAATCAACCACAGAATGAGCAACATTGCATTGTCATGCTGGAGGTTCATGTCAGGATGAGCCTGCAGGAAGGGTACCACATGAGGGAGGAGGATGTCTTCCCTGTAATGCACAGCGTTGAGATTGCCTGCAATGACAACAAGCTCAGTCCGATGATGCTGTGACACACCGCCCCAGACCATGACGGACCCTCCACTTCCAAATCGATCCCGCTCCAGAATAAGGCCTCGGTGTGACGCTCATTCCTTTGACGATAAATGCAAATCCGACCAGCACCCCTAGTTAGACAAAACCGCGACTCGTCAGTGAAGAGCACTTTTTGACAGTCCTGTCTGGTCCAGCGACGGTGGGTTTGTGCCCATAGGCGACGCTGTTGCCGGTGATGTCTGGTGAGGACCTGCCTTACAACAGGCCTACAAGCCTTCAGTCCAGCCTCTCTCATCCTATTGCGGACAGTCTGAGCACTGATGGAGGGATTGTGCGTTCCTGGTGTAACTCGGCAGGTGTTGTTGCCATCCTGTACCTGTCCCGCAGGGCGTGATGTTCAGATGTACCGATTATGTGCAGGTGTTGTTACACGTGGTCTTCCACTGCGAGGACGATCAGCTGTCCGTCCTGTCTCCCTGTAGCGCTGTCTTATTTCCCTGGCCACATGCAATTTTTTTCCCTGGCCACATCTGCAGTCCTCATGCCCCCTTACATGCCTAAGGCATGTTCACGCAGATGAGCAGGGACCTTGGGCATCTTTCTTTTGGTGTTTTTCAGAGTCAGTAGAAAGGCCTCTTTAGTGTCCTAAGTTTTCATGACTGTGACCTTAATTGCCTACCATCTGTAAGCTGTTAGTGTCTTAACAACCGTTCCACAGGTGCATGTTCATTAATTGTTTATGGTTCATTGAACAAGCATGGGAAACAGTGTTTAAACCCTTTACAATGAAGATCTGTGAAGTTATTTGGATTTTTACAAATTATCTATGAAAGACAGGGTCCTGAAAAAGGGACATTTCTTTTTTTGCTGAGTTTACAATGAAATCAATGTGTATTTTTCACCATGTAAGGTACAATTCAACATTAGAAAATAGCCTTCTTGGTCCATGTGCTTGGATATAAGGGGAAATTATGTATTCTTATTAATCAGGATGCCTACACCTAGGTGGCAGCGTAGGCCTCTCCAACTCAGCTCCTCTTTAAATGTTCAATTTCTCCTTGTTTTAAATGTAACACTTGTAAGAAAACCACATCTGCTGACAATCTCTTTAATTAAGTGTTCGAGAACCATATGCTTTCATCATGAAGCCCAAGCACATTCCATGTGATAATTTTGATTTTGTTGGTCTTTACTTGTATACAATGTAAGTAAACCTTCTCTGTTCCATCTATCATTGAAGAAACAAGTAAAACATTTTAGCAGACATGACATATTAGGGTGGTGGGCATTCCATAGAAAGGGAGCATCATAGTATAAATACATAGTTATTGTTTACATTACATAAAAAAAACAGAAACAAACAAAAAGCACAGTACGTCTTTGTACTTGAGGCGCTATGCCCTTTTAAGGCTTTTTAGTCAGACTCCTGTCCTAATGTATCAACAAAAACTGCCTGTAGCTCAGGCCCTGAAGCAAGGATATGCATTTAATTGGTACCATTTGAAAGGAAACACTTGGAAGTTTGTGGAAACGTGAAAGGAATGTAGGGGAATATAACACATTCACTCTGGTAGAAGATAATACAAAGAAAAAACAACTTTTTTTGTGTATTTTTTTTGTACTGTCATTTTTGAAATGCAAGAGAAAGGCCATAATCTATTGTTCCAGCACAGGGGCAATTTAGATATTGGCCACTAGATGGCAGCAGTTCAAAATGTTGTATCAAGACTGCTCAAATGTGCTTAATTTGTTTACTAATAACTTTTCATGTTCAAAACTGTGCACTCTCCTCAAATAATAGCATTTGTTTGAGGAGAGTGCACAGTTTTGAACATGAAACATGAAACATGAAAATAGCACAATAGCAATAGTATATTATTTCACTCTAATACCTACTGTAAATTGGACAGTGCAGTTAGATTAACAAGAATGTAAGCTTTCTCCCAATATCAGATATGTCTATGTCCTGGGAAATGTTCTTGTTACTTTCAACCTCATGCTAATCGCATTAACCTACATTAGCTCAACCGTCCCGCAGGGGACCCACCAATCCTAAAGAAGTTTTAAGTACTGTGGTTTGATGCCCTCCCAGTCACCCCATCCCAATCCCCCGGATATAGCTCCTCTACATTTTCACCAATAACTTCTCCTCAGACCACTGGGCTCTCTTTCAACTGGAAAGGTTTCCTGCAGCCTGTTCAGGACTTCATCTGCACTTGTGAACTCCATTCTCTCTGTACCCTTCCATACCCACTGCCAGGAATTGGAGTTGAGACTATTCCTTTTTCCTCCAGTGATTGTCTGATTGGAAAGAATTGCTTGTTTTTTTTCTCAGCTTAGCAGATAGATCCTGAATGAATTGAATGGACTGGCGCTGCATTTTGATTTCCTCTCCCCTCTGCGCCTTCAGAAGGTTGACTTTGGTCTGATAGTTACGCAGCTTAAAGATTACTATGCGAGGGTATATAGCATTCTTCTGTTTCACGTCGATCCGATGGCATCACTCCAGATTCTCCAGTGATACATCCACGTCAAGCTACTCCGATATCAGCTTCATCACATAGCTGGAAAGATCTCCTTTTTCCTTGTCTTCCGGTAGGGACAATATTCTCATATTATTTTGACTCGTTCTGTTTTCTAGCTGGTTCATCTTCTAAAGTTTATACATTTGTTTCCAGAAGGTCAATTTTGTTGTCTTGTTCGTCCACTCCCCGCACTGTATATACGTATATTACACAATACTCTACTTTCAAGTAAATCTACTTTTTTAACAGTAGATTTGTCACGTTCCTGACCTATTTCTGTTAGTTTGTTGTATGTGTTAGTTGGTCAGGACGTGAGTTTGGGTGGGCATTCTATGTTTTCTGTTTCTATGTTGGTTTAAGGGTTGCCTGGTATGGCTCTCAATTAGAGGCAGGTGTTTGGCGTTTCCTCTAATTGAGAGTTATATTTAGGTAGGTTGTTTCACAGTGTTCGTTGTGGGTGGTTGTCTCCTGTGTCAGTGTTTGTCGCACCATACGGGACTGTTCGGTTTGTTTGTACATCGTTCCTTTTGTGTAGTCTATTTTCCCTGTTTGTGCGTTCTTCGTGTTATATGTAAGTTCGTATAGTTCAGGTTTGTCTACATTTGTTTTGTTATTTTGTTAATTATTTCAAGTGGTTTCGATACATTTAAATGTTTCCTCTTAAACCACTCGAATGTTGCTTTAGCAGTATGCTTAGGGTCATTGTCCTGTTGGAAGGTGAACCTCCGTCCCAGTCTCAAATCTATGGAGGACTGAAACCGGTTTCCCACGAGAATTTCCCTGTATCTAGCGCCATCCATCATCCCTTCAATTCTGACCAGTTTCCCAGTCCCTGCCGATGAAATACATCCCAACAGCATGATGCTGCCACCACCATGATTCACTGTGGGAATGGTATTCTCGGGGTGATGAGAGGTGTTGGGTTTGTGCCAGACATAGCGTTTTCCTTGATGGCCAAAAAGCCAAATTTGAATCTCATCTGACCAGAGTACCTTCTTCCATATGTTTGGGGAGTCTCCCACATGCCTTTTAGTGAACACCAAACGTGTTTGCTTATTTATTTTTTCAACAGTCACCAATTAATTATTTCCTCATATCAGTCTCATTCTGAAAGTCGTAGACTTCGTAAATCTGCACAAACCCGAGTCTCACTGATCATTCCGTACCACACAAATTGATTTGATTATGTTATGACACTGCCCTGTTGGGGGAGGTTTATGAACCCCCCCCCCATAAATACCGTTCCCCCTTTTTCTCTTCACTCTACAGAATGGACTCTTGGAAAGGCTTTTTGTTGACATAGAGAGTATTGTATGTATCTTTATGTAATCCAACCAGTTGAAAGTGTCCATTGGTACTTAAAGAATATGATGTGAGATCAGTTGTCATCTGAGACATTTTTACTGATGATAGGAAGACATAAACTGTTTCGTGGAAAGTCTACACATTCCAGTTATCAGATTCACATGGAATTGTTGTGCAATTTAAATGTTTAAATATGAAACTATTTGTGAAAATATTAAATGTAATTTTAGCTTCTAAATGAGAGAATTGTTTTCATAAGTGAACTCTGCTCACTCAGTGGCCCCGCACAAGTGAACAAGCATTGTTTGTGAACTATGAAACATGCCCTTCTCTCCCCCACTACAAAAGCCCATTGACGAATGTCAACCTCTTGTGTTCCCGATGACGTGAGGACTGCTGTCCATACGTTTAAAATCAAATCAAATCAAAATTTATTTGTCATGTGCGCCGAATACAACAGGTGTAGACTTTACAGTGAAATGCTTACTTACAGGCTCTAACAAATAGTGCAGAAAAGCTATTAGGTGAACAATAGGTAAGTAAAGAAATAAAACAACAGTAAAAAGACAGTCTATATAGAGTAGCGAGGCTATAAAAGTAGTGAGGATACATACAGACACAGGTTAGTCAGGCTGATTGAGGTAGTATGTACATGTAGATATGGTTAAAGTGACAATGCATACATGATGAACAGAGAGTAGCAGTAGTGTAAAAGAAGGGTTGGCGGGTGGTGGGTGGCGGGACACAATGCAGATAGCCCGGTTAGCCAATGTGCAGGAGCACTGGATGGTAAGCCAAATTGACGAAGTATGTACATGAATGTATAGTTAAAGTGACTATGCATATATGATAAACAGAGTAGCAGCAGCGTAAAAAGAGGGGTTTGGGGGGCCACACAAATTGTCAGGGTAGCCATTTGATTACCTGTCCAGGAGTGTTATGGCTTGGGGGTAAAAACTGTTGAGAAGCCTTTTGTCCTAGACTTGGCACTCTGGTACCGCTTGCCATGCGGTAGTAGAGAGAACAGTCTATGACTGGGGTGGCTGGGGTCTTTGACAATTTTTAGGGCCTTCCTCTGACACCGCCTGGTGTAGAGGTCCTGGATGGCAGGCAGCTTTGTTCCAGTGGTGTACTGGGCCGTACGCACTGCCCTCTGTAGTGCCTTGCGGTCAGAGGCCGAGCAATTGCCGTACCAGGCAGTGATGGAACCAGTCAGGATGCTCTCGATGTTGCAGCTGATGAACCTTTTGAGGATCTCAGGACCCATACCAAATCTTTTAATTTCCTGAGCGGGAATAGGCTTTGTCATGCCCTCTTCACGACTGTCTTGGTGTGTTTGGACCATCCTAGTTTGTTGTTGATGTGGACACCAAGGAACTTGAAGCTCTCAACCTGCTCCACTACAGCCCCGTCGATGAGAATGGGGAGTGCTCGGTTCTCCTTTTCTTGTAGTCCACAATCATCTCCTTAGTCTTGGTTACGTTGAAGGATAGGTTGTTATTCTGGCACCACCCGGCCAGGTCTCTGACCTCCTCCCTATAAGCTGTCTCATCGTTGTCGGTGATCAGGCCTACCACTGTTGTGGTGTTGGAGCCTGGCCATCCAGTCGTGGGTGAACAGGGAGTACAGGAGGGGACAGAGCACGCACCCCTGGGGAGCTCCAGTGTTGAGAATCGATAAAGACTATTATTAAATGTGTACTTTAAAGTAAAATATTTTTTGACTTGTTGTGTAAGACCTTGTGCAATTCAAATGTAACTCAATGAATTTTGTTGTGTATAGGATCCATTTAGATGAACCCTGCAACCCGGGATGCCACGGATGAAAGGGTCCATATTCAGCTCAACCCGGAATGCCACGGATGAAAGGGTCCATATTCAGCTCAACCCGGAATGCCACGGATGAAAGGGTCAAGATTCAGCTCAACCCGGGATGCCACGGATGAAAGGGTTCATATTCAGCTCAACCCGGGATGCCACGGATGAAAGGGTTCATATTCAGCTCAACCCGGGATGCCACGGATGAAAGGGTCCATATTCAGCTCAACCCGGAATGCCACGGATGAAAGGGTCCAGATTCAGCTCAACCCGGGATGCCACGGATGAAAGGGTCCAGATTCAGCTCAACCCGGGATGCCACGGATGAAAGGGTCCAGATTCAGCTCGACCCGGGATGCCACGGATGAAAGGGTCCATATTCAGCTCAACCCGGGATGCCACGGATGAAAAGGTCCATATTCAGCTCAACCCGTTACCTGAAAGGGGCCCGGCGCACAGGGGACAGGGATCCGCTGCAATAAGGTTGCAACATCAAGTCTCGGATCACCTATCTCAAAACCAGCCTCTACTCCCAAGCCACAAGACTGATCCAACAGCTGAACCCTGGGCTGACTACTGCACCTTAACACACACTTACCATTTGTGACCGAATGCCTTTATTTGGTCATACATTTGGTCAACATTTGAAATTGTGTTTTTTTACATTAGATAAGAGCAGAGACACAAAGCTACAAAATGTTATATCAAACACTGCATTTGAGGAACTATGGGAAAGTAATTCTGCTTTGAATGTTATTAACTTCTTATGGCTGCAAGGGGCAGTATTGAGTAGCCAGTTAAATCGTGCCCATTTCAAACGGCCTCGTACTCAATTCTTGCTCGTACAATATGCATATTATTATTACTATTGGATAGAAAACACTCTCTAGTTTCTAAAACCGTTTGAATTATTTCTCTGAGTGAAACAGAACTCATTCTGCAGCACATTTCCTGACCAGGAAGTGGAATGTCAGAAATCGATGCTCTGTTCAACTTCATGCCTATACATGGGCAATGAACGTAAGAGTCTACGTACACTTCATACACCTTCCCCTGGTTGTCAAGAGGCGGTGAGAGAATAAATTTCGTGTCTATCTAGGTCTGAGGTGGAATTAAAGCACTTTGTATGACGTGACCGTCCATTTCCTGTTTCTGGAGCGCGCGAAAGAGGACATGAATTTGCCTTCTGTTTTGCTCTCGTTATGGACGACTAACATCTCCGTCTTAGATTTTATTTGATACATGTGACCATATCATCGTAACGTATGTTTTTTCAATATAGTTTAATCAGATTATTGACATTTTTATGGGAGTTTTGCCGTGTTCCGTTCTCTGACTTTGTTGACGTTGGAGTGATCCGTGCCACTTGGCAAGTGCCCGTGCTAAATGAAGAGGGATATTTGCCGTTCCAGATCAAAACAACGACTGTTCTGGACAAAGGACACCTTGTCCAACATTCTGACGGAAGATCACCAAAAGTAAGAAACATTTTATGATGCTATTTCTAATATCTGTCGTGCATGTGAACTGGTCGTGGGCGCCCAAGTGTTTCTGGCTATTGTGGCTACGCTAATATAACGCTACATTTTGTTTTCGCTGTAAAACATTTAATAAATCGGAAATATTGTCTGGAATCACAAGATGCCTGGTTTTCAATTGCTGTACACTATGTATTTTTCAGAAATGTTTTATGATGAGTAATTAGGTATTTGACGTTGGTGTCTGTAAATATTATGGCTGCTTTCGGTGCAATTTCTGATTGTAGCTGAAATGTAAACTATGATTTATACATGAAATATGCAAATTTTTCGAACAAAACATATGCTATACAATAAATATGTTATCAGACTGTCATCTGATGAAGTTGTTTCTTAGTTAGTTGCTATTTATATCTTTATTTGGTCGAATTTGTGATAGCTTCTGATGGAGTAAAAAACTGATGGAGTAAGAATAGTGGTGTCTTTTGCTAACGTGGTTAGCTAATAGATTTACATATTGTGTCTTCCCTGTAAAACATTTTATAAATCGGACATATTGTCTTGATTCACAAGATGTGTACCTTTCATCTGGTGTCTTGGACTTGTTAATGTGTGAAAGTTACATATTTAAAAAAAATATATTTTGAATTTCGCGCCCTGCACTTTGAGCTGGCTGTTGTCATAAGTGTACCGACGTCGGGCTTGCACGCCAAACAGGTTAAACTTGTAACCTCACTTTTGAGAAAATGTCCTTTGAATGTTTTGGTACCTACTGGAGAGCTCTTCTTTGTCTTCACCCATTCAGAATCGATCACACCATCTTAAGCTTTAGACAGGATTACCTACACATACTGACCAGCTCAAATAGACAGAAGCTTGCTATACGGTAGACCAATCCAAACTCATCTCTCGGCATGTCCAGCCCACTCATTATCTCAGCCAATCATGGCTAGCGGGATAAGCAGCATTTTGCGGTACCCCGTAAATTAGGCGATGGGCAAAAAAGCTGTTTCACTGCGCTAGAGAGATGCCAGACACCCGATTACTCATTGCTAACTGGGCTGTTTGTTGCTCTCATTTGCATCTCCATGTTGTGCTTTTTCTTATCCTCTAAGGGAAGCCATGGCTTGTTATGTTCGAGTCGCAGTGTCGCTTTACCCACAGATTGGTTCGCTGTTGTATATAACTGACCGCTCACGCGCTCCTGGAGATATATTGATCTATTGATTTAAAGGCTTAATTTAAACTTTGCTGTCTGGCTTCTACATAGAGTATAATCACAGTTTTGATGGTACAAAACTGAGCTACTCCCTCCCTATGCGTCCTATCGGTACGTGCAAATGCCTCACCACCCCAATTTATTCTCTTTCAAGGGCGTACCAGTTGGAGTTGGACCAGCAGTATGTTGGTCATTGGTTTGTTGCCTTAACCACCAAGCCTCTTTGCTGCCTGGCTCTAACATTCAAAGCCCCACCCTACAGTGTGTTCATCTAGAATTAGCGTAAATTCGTGTCACTATCGAAAATAAATATATCCAATTTGTCATTCGCCCTCAAAAGGGTGTGTCGGCCATAGCAAGGTTGGCACCTTTGATACAGCATAAACAGACTGGGAGAAAACACTTAGAGACTAATCTATAAAATCCACTGCTATTGAATTCCTGCTAAGTGTTTGTGCTGGACTGAGGAGACAGAAGTGCAGAGTCATGGGTTTGAGCCTGGGGCCTAGCTGTAATGTGATGTATTTAAGCATCTGTTCACCTGTGAGAGCTGCTGGGTCCCAGTAGCAGCACTTTATCTCCATCAGAAGCAACTGTCCACACGTGTTAAAAGGTACACTAAGCAACATAACTTTGTTAAAATAAAGTTAACCCATTTTAAAACCCAGGCCCAGATGTGAGAAGTGGCTGCTCATTTTCTACTGAGGAGGACTGTGTCCACTCCTGAAAAGGTTAGACCCCTCAGAGTAAAACGTACTGAACACACACACACTTACTGGTACATTTTAACACACACACACACACACACACACACACACACACACACACACACACACACACACACACACACACACACACACACACACACACACACACACACACACACAAGCGCAAACACACACACTCAAATCCCCCCAGTCACCCACTCCACACCATACCCCATTCCACTGTTCCAGGGTGGGCAGGCAGGCAGAAAGAGAGAGACCTGGCTAACTCAATAACAACCATAAAACCATTCTCATTATCCAGGAACACATGGGCATCCCCGCAAGGTGAAACGAGATTCTGCAAGTAAAATATGCATGTATTTTACTACCTGCAATTGGATCCACGTGCTAGTGGTAATTTGGGGCAAAGCAGCACTCCTACATGTGTATGCTTACGACTTTTTGATTAATACAATTACATGTGCATGGCTCTTGTTAAGACTCCCGACCATTTTCGAGGATAAACGTAAAGATTGGAGTCAAGCATTCTGGAGTTGTCTTTCTCTCTCCTTCCCTCTGTTTGTATTTCTTTCTCTCTCCTTCCCTCAGTTTGTATTTCTTCCTCTCTCATACTCTATCAATATCTATATATCTATATCTCTCTCTCTCTCTCTCTCTCTCTCTCTCTCTCTCTCTCTCTCTCTCTCTCTCTCTCTCTCTCTCTCTCTCTCTCTCCCACACTATAATATTTGTACTTTCTCCCATGCACCCTTCCCTCCTTCCCTCCCTCCTTTCTTTCTTCCCACCACCTCTCCCTGTTTTGTCATTTCTCCTGCCAACCAGTAATGCTTAGCTCCAAAAAACACTGCTGTTCTTTTCTACCCGCTTTCAAAGGAGCCTTCTCTGGTGCTGGAGACAAATCAGGTCTGGTTGTGTGTTCTCAGTCGTGTTCCCACTTTGTAATAAAAAGAGAAGGGGAGGGAGAGAGGAAGGGGAAGGGAGAGAGGAAGAAAGAGAGAGAAAAATTCAGAGTTAGAGGGAATTTCAGCAAACAAACAGCAGCCAATCATGTAAATAGAAAACAAAGGAAGACAAACACATAACCAGAGAGAGAGAGAGAGAGAGAGAGAGAGAGAGAGAGAGAGAGAGAGAGAGAGAGAGAGAGAGAGAGAGAGAGAGAGAGAGAGAGAGAGAGAGAGAGAGAGAGAGAGAGAGAGAGAGAGAGAGAGAGAGAGAGAGAGAGAGAGAGAGAGAGAGAGAGAGAGAGAAAGCGAGAGAGAGAGAGAGCGAGAGCGAGAGAGAGAGAGAGCGAGAGAGAGAGTGAGAGACCAATAGCTTTTGCCAGCCGAGAGTACTCAGCACCTCTGAACAGGGTGCTGGCAGTAATTTATGAACTGAGTGCAGAATCGCGCAAAAATGTCAGCAGTCAGATGTCCACCTGTGGGTGGTCCGTAAAATAGTGCTCCGAACTATAGGCAGAAGAACTGCAGATCAACATTTTGTGCGATGTGTGTGGTCCTTTATTGATATAGTTATAAAGAGAGAGTTGAAGACAAAACAAGAGAGAAAAAGAGATAGAAGGATACAAAGGTAATAGACACATAAGGAGGAGCCAAGGCAGGGCAGGGTAGGGCGGGGTAAGGCCATGGCTTTGCAGTGGTTAACACAAGGCCCGGAGAGACCTCTCTAGTGTTTGGCTGTAGCCCCAATGGCTGTGGGGTTTCTGGTGAGACAAAAAAAAGGTTCCAAAAGGGTTATTCAGCTGTCCCCAAATGAGAACCCTTTTTGGTTCCAGGTAGAACCCTTTTTGGTTCCAGTTAGAACTCTTTTGGGTTCCATGTAGAACCCTTTCCACAGAGGAATCAAAAAGAGTTCTACCTGGAACCAAAAAGGGGTCTTCAAAGGGTTCTTCTATGGGGACAGCTAAAGAACGTTTTTAGGTTCTAGATAGCACCATTTTTTCTAAGTAGTGTTGGGCTGTAGCCCCCAGAGCCGTGGAGCTCGTCCTAGTGAGAGAAAGGCCCAGGCCAGCACACACACACTGGAGCGCTCCCGTACTCTCGTCCTCCAGCGCTTGGCTCCGTTCAAGGCTTGCCAGGCTCAGTGTTTTGACAGCATGTGATAGCTAGGCCCAGCTCCAGACCCAGAAACCCAGAGAACCATGCCCAGAGAACCAGAGACCTAGTCCCAGACCCAGGCCCAGGCCCAGGCCTAGACCCAGACCCAGAGAGCCAGACACAGAGACCCAGAGACCTAGGCCCCTATGGCAGACTGCACTGCTCTACATGGAAGGACGGAGGGAGAGAGAGAAGGAGAGATCAGTAAGCTGCTCTGACAGAAGATGCTTAAAGTTAGTGAGGGAGATATAAGTCTCCGACTTCAGTGATTTTTGCAATTCCTTCCAGCCATTGGCAGCAGAGAACTGGAAGGAAAGGCGGCCAGAGCAGGTGTTGGCTTTAGGGATGACCAGTAAAATATACCTGCTGCAGCGCGTGCTACGGGTGGGTGTTGCTATGGTGACCAGTGAGCTGAGCTAAGGCGGAGCTTTACCCAGCAAAGACTTATAGATGACCTGGAGCCAGTGAGTTTGGCGACGAATATGTAGCAAAGACCAGCCAACGAGAGCATACAGGTCGCAGTGGTGGGTAGTATATGGGGCTTGGGTGACAAAACGGATGGCACTGTGATAGACTGCATGCAATTTGCTGAGTTGAGTGTCGGAGGCTATTTTGTAAATGATATCCCCGAAGTCAAGGATCGGTAGGATAGTCAGTTTTACAAGGGTATGTTTGGCAGCATGAGTGAAGGATGCTTTGTTGCGAAATAGGAAGCCGATTCTAGATTAATTTTGGATTGGAGATGCTTAATATGAGTCTGGAAGGAGAGTTTACAGTCTAGCCAGACACTTAGGTATTTCTAGTTGTCCACATATTCCAAGTCAGAACCGTTCGTAGTAGGGATGCTAATAGGGCGGGCGGGTGCAGGCATTTGGAGGTTTGTTAACACAGTCTCCAAAGAAGGGCCAGATGAACACAGAATGGTGTCGTCTGCGTAGAGGTGGATCAAAGAATCACCCGCAGCAAGAGCGACATCATTGATATATACAGAGAAAAGAGTCGGTCCAAGAACTGAACCCTGTGGCACCCCCATAGAGACTGCTCAGAGGTCTGGACAACAGGTCCTCCGATTTGACACGCTGAACTCTACCTGAGAAGTAGTTAGTGAACCAGGCGAAGCAGTCATTAGAGAAACCAAGGCTGTTGAGTCTGCCGATAAGAATACGGTGATTGACAGAGACGAAAGCCTTGGCCAGGTCGATGAAGACTGCTGCACAGCACTGTCTTTTATTGATGGCGGTTATGATATTGTTTAGGACCTTGAGCGTGGCTGAGGTGAACCCATGACCAGCTTGGAAACCAGATTGCATAGCGGAAAAGGTACGGTGAGATTCGAAATGGTCAGTGATCTGCTTGTTCACTTGGCTTTCAAATACTTTAGAAAGACAGGGCAGGATGGATATAGGTCTGTAACAGTTTGAGTCTAGAGTGTCTCCCCCTTTGAAGAGGGGGATGACCGCGTTCGCTTTCCAATCTTGAGGAATCTCAGACGAAACGAAAGAGAGGTTGAACAGACTAGTATTAGGGGTTGCAACAATGGCGGCGGATATTTTGTTTTGAGGTAGAGGGAGAAGTAGAGGGAAGGACAAGGGTAGTGAGGACTGAAGACTGTTAGATAGAAAGATGATGGAGAGAAGGTAGGGAAGAACATGAGTGAGAAAGGAAGATAATGATGAATGGAGGAAGGGAGTGAGAGAGCGAGGGAGGGAGGGAGGGTCGTGTGTGATGTAAACCATTTAGAGGTCCTCCCTGCTCTGCGCCTCTCCTCTGTTGTGGAGTAAATCTAGCTGACACCTGGTTACACTGTCACCCCCTGACCACAGACCTCCATATAACACCACAGAGAGAGAGAGGGGGAGAGGGAGAGAGAGAGAGAGAGGGTATGGATTCTGAGTTCATGGGCTCTTGAGTTCTTCTGAAATGTAGATCAATTTAGATTTTCTTCCTATGGGATACTACCCTTTACATCAAAACTTTCTAACCATATTTTAGAGATTTTGTACACAATTATTGGGAGATTTTGTACAGAATTACCTGCATGGATTCTTACTACCAATGACTATCAAGTTAAAACTTCTAACAAACCAAAACATACAGAAGAAGCACAGCAGAAAACTGGAAATAACACTCAACACAAAACTGAGTGAGTAACGTTTAGTCTAAAACAACTTCTGAAGCCCAAAATGTCATGTTTTGTCTTTGATCATCATGTCTTGTCCCTGTGCTTCCCTCTGCTGGTCTTATTTGGTTCTTTCCCTCTTTCTATCCCTCTCTCTCCCCCTCCCTCTCTCCCTCTCTCGCTCTCTCTCTCTATCGTTCCGTTCCTGCTCCCAGCTGTTTCTCATTCTCCTAACTACCTCATTTACTCTTTCACACCTGTCCCCTATTTTGCCCTCTGATTAGAGTCCCTATTTCTCCCTCTGTTTTCCGCTTCTGTCCTTGTCGGATTCTTGTTTGATGTTTGCTGTTCCGTGTCCTTGTTCCGCCCTGTCGTGTTTTTGCCTTCTTCAGATGCTGCGTGTGAGGAGGTGTCTATGTCAGCTACGGCCTGTGCCTTCCTGAAGCGACCTGCAGTCTGTGGTCGCGTCTCCAGTCGTTCCTCTCTACTGACGAGAGGATTGAGAATCATTGTTTGTTTAAGACTGGAATAAAGACTCTGTTTCTATTACGTCGCTTTTGGGTCCTCATTCACCAGCATAACAGAAGAATCCGACCCAGAATGGACCCAGCGACTACGGATTCTCGCAACACTGCCGTCGAGATCCAGGGAGCAATGCTCGGCAGACACGAGCAGGAATTGTCTGCTGCTCGTCATGCCGTTGAGACCCTGGCCGCTCATGTCTCCGATCTCTCAGGACAGTTTCAGAGTCTTCGTCTCGTGCCACCAGCTACTTCCTGGTCTTCCGAGTCTCCGGAACCTATGGTTAATAACCCACCATGTTACTCTGGGCAGCCCACTGAGTGTCGCTCCTTTCTCACCCAGTGTGATATTGTGTTCTCTCTCCAGCCCAACACATACTCAGGAGAGAGAGCTCGGATCGCTTACGTCATATCACTCCTTACTGGTCGGGCTCGGAAGTGGGGCACAGCTATCTGGGAGGCAAGGGCTGAGTGTTCTAACGTTTATCAGAACTTTAAGGAGGAGATGATACGGGTTTTTGATCGTTCAGTTTTTGGGAAGGAGGCTTCCAGGGCCCTGGCTTCCCTATGTCAAGGTGATCGATCCATAACGGATTACTCTATAGAGTTTCGCACTCTTGCTGCATCCAGTGACTGGAACGAGCCGGCGTTGCTCGCTCGTTTTCTGGAGGGACTCCACGCTGAGGTTAAGGATGAGATTCTCTCCCGGGAGGTTCCTTCCAGCGTGGACTCTTTGATTGCACTCGCCATCCGCATAGAACGTCGGGTAGATCTTCGTCACCGAGCTCGTGGAAGAGAGCTCGCGTTAACGGTGTTTCCCCTCTCCGCATCTCAACCATCTCCTCCCATCGGCTCAGAGACTGAGCCCATGCAGCTGGGAGGTATTCGCGTCTCGACTAAGGAGAGGGAACGGAGAATCACCAACCGCCTTTGCCTCTATTGCGGTTCTGCTGGACATTTTGTCATGTCATGTCCAGTAAAGGGCCAGGGCTCATCAGTAAGCGGAGGGCTACTGGTGAGCGCTACTACTCAGGTCTCTCCATCAAGATCCTGTACTACCTTGTCGGTCCATCTACGCTGGACCGGTTCGGCTGCTTCCTGCAGTGCCTTGATAGACTCTGGGGCTGAGGGTTGTTTTATGGACGAAGCATGGGCTCGGAAACATGACATTCCTCTCAGACAGTTAGGGAAGGCCACGCCCATGTTCGCCTTAGACGGTAGTCCTCTCCCCAGTATCAGATGTGAGACACTACCTTTAACCCTCACAGTATCTGGTAACCACAGTGAGACCATTTCCTTTTTGATTTTTCGTTCACCTTTTACACCTGTTGTTTTGGGTCATCCCTGGCTAGTATGTCATAATCCTTCTATTAATTGGTCTAGTAATTCTATCCTATCCTGGAACGTTTCTTGTCATGTGAAGTGTTTAATGTCTGCTATCCCTCCTGTTTCTTCTGTCCCCTCTACTCAGGAGGAACCTGGTGATTTGACAGGAGTGCCGGAGGAATATCATGATCTACGCACGGTCTTCAGTCGGTCCAGAGCCAGCTCTCTTCCTCCTCACCGGTCGTATGATTGTTGTATTGATCTCCTTCCGGGGACCACTCCCCCTCGGGGTAGACTATTCTCTCTGTCGGCTCCCGAACGTAAGGCTCTCGAGGATTATCTGTCTGTTTCTCTCGACGCCGGTACCGTGGTGCCTTCTTCCTCTCCCGCCGGAGCGGGGTTTTTCTTTGTTAAGAAGAAGGACGGTACTCTGCGCCCCTGCGTGGATTATCGAGGGCTGAATGACATAACGGTTAAGAATCGTTATCCGCTTCCCCTTATGTCGTCAGCCTTCGAGATTCTGCAGGGAGCCAGGTTCTTTACTAAGTTGGACCTTCGTAACGCTTACCATCTCGTACGCATCAGAGAGGGGGACGAGTGGAAGACGGCGTTTAACACTCCGTTAGGGCATTTTGAATACCGGGTTCTGCCGTTCGGTCTCGCTAATGCTCCAGCTGTTTTTCAGGCATTAGTTAATGATGTACTGAGAGACATGCTGAACATCTTTGTTTTCGTTTACCTTGACGATATCCTGATTTTTTCACCGTCACTCGAGATTCATGTTCAGCACGTTCGACGTGTACTCCAGCGCCTTTTAGAGAATTGTCTCTACGTGAAGGCTGAGAAGTGCGCCTTTCATGTCTCCTCTGTCACATTTCTCGGTTCTGTTATTTCCGCTGAGGGCATTCAGATGGATCCCGCTAAGGTCCAGGCTGTCAGCGATTGGCCCGTTCCTAAGTCACGTGTCGAGTTACAGCGCTTTCTCGGTTTCGCTAATTTCTATCGGCGTTTCATTCGTAATTTCGGTCAAGTGGCTGCCCCTCTCACAGCTCTGACTTCTGTCAAGACTTGCTTTAAGTGGTCCGGTTCCGCCCAGGGAGCTTTTGATCTCCTCAAGAAGCGTTTTACATCCGCCCCTATCCTTGTTACTCCTGACGTCACTAAACAATTCATTGTCGAGGTTGACGCTTCAGAGGTGGGCGTGGGAGCCATTCTGTCCCAGCGCTTCCAGTCTGACGATAAGGTCCATCCTTGCGCTTACTTTTCTCATCGCCTGTCGCCATCGGAACGCAACTATGATGTGGGTAACCGCGAACTGCTCGCCATCCGCTTAGCCATAGGCGAATGGCGACAGTGGTTGGAGGGGGCGACCGTCCCTTTTGTCGTTTGGACTGACCATAAGAACCTTGAGTACATCCGTTCTGCCAAACGACTTAATGCACGTCAAGCTCGTTGGGCGTTGTTTTTCGCTCGTTTCGAGTTCGTGATTTCCTATCGCCCGGGAAATAAGAACACCAAGCCTGATGCCTTATCCCGTCTCTTTAGTTCTCCTGTGGCTTCTACCGACCCCGAGGGGATTCTTCCTGAAGGGCGTGTTGTCGGGTTGACTGTCTGGGGAATTGAGAGACAGGTAAAGCAAGCACTCACTCACACTGCGTCGCCGCGCGCTTGTCCTAGTAACCTTCTGTTCGTTCCTGTCTCTACTCATCTGGCTGTTCTTCAGTGGGCTCATTCTGCCAAGTTAGCTGGCCACCCCGGCGTTCGGGGTACGCTTGCTTCTATTCGCCAGCGGTTTTGGTGGCCTACTCAGGAGCGGGACACGCGCCGTTTCGTGGCTGCTTGTTCGGACTGCGCGCAGACTAAGTCAGGTAACTCTCCTCCTGCCGGTCGTCTCAGACCGCTTCCCATTCCTTCTCGACCATGGTCTCACATCGCCTTAGACTTTATTACCGGTCTGCCTTCGTCTGCGGGGAAGACTGTGATTCTTACGGTTATCGATAGGTTCTCTAAGGCGGCACATTTCATTCCCCTCGCTAAGCTTCCTTCCGCTAAGGAGACGGCACAAATCATCATTGAGAATGTGTTCAGAATTCATGGCCTCCCGTTAGACGCCGTTTCAGACAGAGGCCCGCAATTCACGTCACAGTTTTGGAGGGAGTTCTGTCGATTGATTGGTGCGTCCGTCAGTCTCTCTTCCGGGTTTCATCCCCAGTCTAACGGTCAAGCAGAAAGGGCCAATCAGTCGATTGGTCGCATATTACGCAGCCTTTCGTTTCGAAACCCTGCGTCTTGGGCAGAACAGCTCCCCTGGGCTGAGTACGCTCACAACTCGCTTCCTTCGTCTGCTACCGGGCTATCTCCGTTTCAGAGTAGTCTTGGTTACCAGCCTCCTCTGTTCTCGTCCCAGCTCGCCGAGTCCAGCGTTCCCTCCGCTCAGGCTTTTGTCCAACGTTGTGAGCGCACCTGGAGGAGGGTCAGGTCTGCACTTTGCCGTTACAGGACGCAGACTGTGAGAGCCGCCAATAAACGTAGGATTAAGAGTCCTAGGTATTGTCGCGGTCAGAGAGTGTGGCTTTCCACTCGTAACCTTCCCCTTACGACAGCTTCTCGCAAGTTGACTCCGCGGTTCATTGGTCCGTTCCGTGTCTCTCAGGTCGTCAATCCTGTCGCTGTGCGACTGCTTCTTCCGCGACATCTTCGTCGCGTCCACCCTGTCTTCCATGTCTCTTGTGTCAAGCCTTTTCTTCGCGCCCCCATTCGTCTCCCCCCCCCCCCCCCCGTCCTTGTCGAGGGCGCACCTATTTACAAGGTACGGAAGATCATGGACATGCGTTCTCGGGGACGTGGTCACCAGTACTTAGTGGATTGGGAGGGTTACGGTCCTGAGGAGAGGAGTTGGGTTCCATCTCGGGACGTGCTGGACCGTTCGTTGATTGATGATTTCCTTCGTTGCCGCCAGGGTTCCTCCTCGAGTGCGCCAGGAGGCGCTCGGTGAGTGGGGGGGTACTGTCATGTTTTGTCTTTGATCATCATGTCTTGTCCCTGTGCTTCCCTCTGCTGGTCTTATTTGGTTCTTTCCCTCTTTCTATCCCTCTCTCTCCCCCTCCCTCTCTCCCTCTCTCGCTCTCTCTCTCTATCGTTCCGTTCCTGCTCCCAGCTGTTTCTCATTCTCCTAACTACCTCATTTACTCTTTCACACCTGTCCCCTATTTTGCCCTCTGATTAGAGTCCCTATTTCTCCCTCTGTTTTCCGCTTCTGTCCTTGTCGGATTCTTGTTTGATGTTTGCTGTTCCGTGTCCTTGTTCCGCCCTGTCGTGTTTTTGCCTTCTTCAGATGCTGCGTGTGAGCAGGTGTCTATGTCAGCTACGGCCTGTGCCTTCCTGAAGCGACCTGCAGTCTGTGGTCGCGTCTCCAGTCGTTCCTCTCTACTGACGAGAGGATTGAGAATCATTGTTTGTTTAAGACTGGAATAAAGACTCTGTTTCTATTACGTCGCTTTTGGGTCCTCATTCACCAGCATAACACAAAAGTAAAAGACAATAATCTCTAGGTAATTTTGCTATATAAAGCTCAATAAATAAGGCTACTAAGCTACCAAGCTGCTTGGACAGACCTGGCTGCAATTTCAATTAGCACTGAAGTGTGAAGTGAGAGGTGTGAAAACTCTTGAGCCTAACAATGGCAGCAGAGTTTCACAGCCTCTCCCACACAAATGCAGAGGCCTTTGAAGCCCCCTGCGCCATGGCGTATCCATGGGCAGATTTCATCACAGTACAGTACCCCTTGGATATAAAAAATAACACTATAAGGAATAAGTACAAAAAGAAGCTCTTCAAGGACAATCCAGAGACACTATTTGCTGACTGCTACAAAGAATGTAAGCACACCATCCTCCTGCATGGCACAGTGCTATATTAACACAGACCATCCCATGGCATGGCACAGTGCTATGAGAGCACACTACCCCATGTCAAGAGAGAAGGTTTTGACCCAGGGTGGAAACTCAGAATACTAGACATTGAGGAAATTGAAACAACCTCTGTCAACATGTACAAGTCTGGGACAGTAATGGTGCAGGGCATCTTCATGCAGTTCCTGTAGGACTTTTACGGGATCAAAGAGAGAGCACAGCAGGAAAAGCTCTCTCTCTGTGACGACTGAAGTGGATGGAGAGTGTATAACGAGTGTGCTGAGAGTCGGAAAGCAAGTTCAGGGAGTGAATATATTTAATTAATAAATAAACAAATCAAGAAGCACAAACAGCGCACCGACATGAAACAGAAACAATGACCACTGGGGAAGAAACCAAAGAGAGTGACATATAAAGGGCAGGTAATAAATAAGGGGATGGAGTCCAGGTGAGTGTCATTATGTGCAAATGCGTGTAACGCTGGTGACAGGTGTGCACCATAAAAGAGCAGCCTGGTGACCTAGAATGCCGGAGAGGGAGCACACGTGTCAGTACCCCGAACCGGCTGAGGAGTAAGAGCCTGATGAGCCAGCTGAGACCTCCCTGGCTGCCTCGGCTGAGGCACGGAACCTGTTCATCCAGCAAAGGCATGGGAGCCTACAAACCGTCTGAGGCATCCCAGGTAGCTCCGCTCCAACACCCAGACCCGACGTCACCCCCAACACAAACACTAACAAAAACTAAAAAACACTACCTGATGCTTCCCTTTGTTGAGTCGTCAATCTGTAACGAGTACGCCGAGAGTCGGGAAGCAAGTTCAGGGAGTGAATATATTTAATAAATAAATGAACAAAACAAGAAACACAAACAGCGCACAGACACGAAACAGGAACAATGACAACTGGGGAAGAAATCAAAGGGATTGACATATAAACGTCAGGTAATCAAGGAGGTGATGGAATCCAGGTGAGTGTCATTATGACGTAGAGGCCAGAGAGGGAGCGCACATGACAAAGTGAGAGAGAGAGAGACCCAGGAAGTTTATATTTAGGTAAATAATCGTCACTTATTTCATCTTTCAAGAAGACTTCAAGATGGGTTGGTCAACTGAGACTGCTCTTCTCTGTGTCACGGAGGCGCTACGCACTGCCAAAGCTGACTCTCTCTCCTCTGTTCTCATCCTCCTAGATCTATCCTCTGCCTTTGACACGTGAACCATCAGATCCTCCTCTCCACTCTCTCAGGGCTGGCCGTCTTAGGCTATGCACACTCTTGGATCGCATCCTACCTGGCAGGCCGCTCCTACAAAGTCACGTGGAGAGGATCTTTGTCTGCACCATGTACACTCACTACTGTTGTCTCCCAGGTCTCGGTTCTAGGCCCTCTCCTCTTCTCTCTATACACCAAGTCACTCGGGTCCGAGTGAGTCACTTTTCCCACCAAGTCACTTTTCTCCTTCCCCCTTCTGACACCCAGGTGGCGACACTCATCTCTGCGTGCTTGGCAGATATCTCAACTTGGATGTTGGCCCACAACCTCAAGCTCAACCTCAACAAGACAGACATCCTTTTCCTCCCAGGAAAGGCCTGCCCGCTCAAAGACCTCTCCATCATGGTTGACAACTCCACATTTTTGCCCTCCCAGAGTGCAAAGAACCGTGGGGTGACCCTGGACAACACCCTGTCTTTCTCTGAAAACATCAGAGCAGTTACCTGCTCCTCGCATCCTCTACAAGATCATGGTGCTTCCCTACGGAACAGCAAGAGGAACTGCCCCTCCCTAACTTCAGACTATGCTCAAACCCTACACCCCAACCTGCATACCGTTCTGCCACCTCAGGTCTCTTGGCCCATCCACCCCTATGGGAGGGAAGCCCCCTCTGCCCCCTTCTAGCTCTGACACTACTGAAAGCTAAGTTATTGAGAAATAATTCACTTTCTATGCCTGTGATATGTGGTTATTTTAACCTGTTTGGGCTGCAGCCCGACACCGGTACACTTATGACAACATCCAGCTCAAGTGCAGGGCGCCGAAATTCAAAAGATATATTTTTTTAAATATTTAACTTTCACACATTAACAAGTCCAAGACACCAGATGAAAGGTGCACATCTTGTGAATCAAGCCAACATGTCCGATTTTTAAAATGTTTTACAGGGAAGACAAAATATGTAAATCTATTAGCTAACCACGTTAGCAAAAGACTCCACTTTTATTACTCCATCAGTTTTTGACTCCATCAGTAGCTATCACAAATTCGGCCAAATATAGATATAAATAGCCACTAACCAAGAAACAACCTCATCAGATGACAGTCTGATAACATATTTATTGTATAGCATATGTTTTTTTTGAAAAATTTGCATATTTCAGGTATAAATCATAGTTTACATTTCAGCTACAATCAGAAATTGCACCGAAAGCAGCCATAATATTTACAGACACCAACGTCAAATACCTAATTACTCATCATAAAACATTTCTGAAAAATACATAGTGTACAGCAATTGAAAGACAGGCATCTTGTGATTCTAGACAATATTTCCGATTTATTAAATGTTTTACAGCGCAAACAAAATGTAGCGTGCTATTAGCGTAGCCACAATAGCCAGAAACACTTGGGCGCCCACGACCAGTTCACATGCACGACAGATATTAGAAATAGCATCATAAAATGTTTCTTACTTTTGGTGATCTTCCGTCAGAATGTTGGACAAGGTGTCCTTTGTCCAGAACAGTCGTTGTTTTGATCTGGAACGGCAAATATCCCTCTTCATTTAGCATGGGCACTTGCCAAGTGGCACTGATCACTCCAACGTCAACAAAGTCAGAGAACGGAACACGGCAAAACTTCCGAAAAATTTCAATAATCTGATTAAACTATATTGAAAAAACATACGTTACGATGATATGGTCACATGTATCAAATAAAATCTAAGACGGAGATGTTAGTCGTTCATAACGACAGCTAAACAGAAGGCATATCCATGTCCTCTTTCGCGCGCTCCAGAAACAGGAAATGGACGGTCATGTCAAACAAAGAGCTTTTATTCCACCTCAGACCAAGATAGACATGACATTTCTTCTCTCACCGCATCTTGACAACCAGGGGAAGGCGTATGAAGTGTATGTAGACTCTTACCTATCACGCCCATGTATAGGCATGAAGTTGAACAGAGCATCGATTTCTGACATTCCACTTCCTGGTCAGGAAAAGTGCTGCAGAATGAGTTCTGTTTCACTCAGAGAAATAATTCAAACGGTTTTAGAAACTAGAGAGTGTTTTCTATCCAATAGTAATAATAATATGCATATTGTACGAGCAAGAATTGAGTACGAGGCCATTTGAAATGGACACATTTTATCAGGCTACTCAATACCGCCCCTTGCAGCCATAATTAAGATGAATGCACTAACTGGAAATCGCTCTGGACAAGAGGTCCGCTAAATGACTAAAATGTCTATGTAAATGTAATATTACCTCTCTGTGAGTGTGTGTGTGTGTGTGTGTGTGTGTGTGTGTGTGTGTGTGTGTGTGTGTGTGTGTGTGTGTGTGTGTGTGTGTGTGTGTGTGTGTGTGTGTGTGTGTGTGTGTGTGTGTGTGTAAACGTGCACCAGCCCCTTGGCCATGAGAAATTCAATGGCTCAATGCCATTTTCTCTCTATGACAATATAATCAACCTCAACTACATTCACTGTTATTCTTGCCCCTTGTGTGCCAACCCCAGCCCAGTTTGATATGAATTGGCTCTCACACACAGAGTAGACTGGGCCTGCCTTTGTTATCTAATTGGAGGGAGAGCAGAGAGGGTGTTACCGATTGGGAGTTCTAGGGATATCGCCATGGATATCCAGTTCTAGAAGGGGTAGCCTCATAACTGTGTTGGGGGGAGAGTAGGTTATATCAGCCTCATAACTGTGTTGGGGGGAGAGTAGGTTATATCAGCCTCATAACTGTGTTGGGGGGAGAGTAGGTTATATCAGCCTCATAACTGTGTTGAGGGGAGAGTAGGTTATATCAGTCTCATAACTGTGTTGGGGGGAGAGTAGGTTATATCAGCCTCATAACTGTGTTGGGGGAGAGTAGGTTATATCAGCCTCATAACTGTGTTGGGGGAGAGTAGGTTATATCAGCCTCATAACTGTGTTGGGGGGAGAGTAGGTTATATCAGCCTCATAACTGTGTTGGAGGATAGTAGGTTATATCAGCCTCATAACTGTGTTGGGGGATAGTAGGTTATATCAGCCTCATAACTGTGTTGGGGGGAGAGTAGGTTATATCAGCCTCATAACTGTGTTGGGGGGAGAGTAGGTTATATCAGCCTCATAACTGTGTTGGGGGGAGAGTAGGTTATATCAGCCTCATAACTGTGTTGGGGGGAGAGTAGGTTATATCAGCCTCATAACTGTGTTGGCAGAGGGAGAGTAGGTTATATCAGCCTCATAACTGTGTTGGGGGGAGAGTAGGTTATATCAGCCTCATAACTGTTTTGGGGGGAGAGTAGGTTATATCAGCCTCATAACTGTGTTGGGGGGAGAGTAGGTTATATCAGCCTCATAACTGTGTTGGGGGGAGAGTAGGTTATATCAGCCTCATAACTGTGTTGGGGGGAGAGTAGGTTATATCAGCCTCATAACTGTGTTGGGGGGAGAGTAGGTTATATCAGCCTCATAACTGTGTTGGGGGAGAGTAGGTTATATCAGCCTCATAACTGTGTTGGGGGGAGAGTAGGTTATATCAGCCTCATAACTGTGTTGGGGGGAGAGTAGGTTATATCAGCCTCATAACTGTGTTGGGGGATAGTAGGTTATATCAGCCTCATAACTGTGTTGGGGGGAGAGTAGGTTATATCAGCCTCATAACTGTGTTGGGGGGAGAGTAGGTTATATCAGCCTCATAACTGTGTTGGGGGGAGAGTAGGTTATATCAGCCTCATAACTGTGTTGGGGGATAGTAGGTTATATCAGCCTCATAACTGTGTTGGGGGATAGTAGGTTATATCAGTCTCATAACTGTGTTGGGGGGAGAGTAGGTTATATCAGCCTCATAACTGTGTTGGGGGGAGAGTAGGTTATATCAGCCTCATAACTGTGTTGGGGGAGAGTAGGTTATATCAGCCTCATAACTGTGTTGGTCAGAGTAGGTTATATCAGCCTCATAACTGTGTTGGGGGATAGTAGGTTATATCAGCCTCATAACTGTGTTGGTCAGAGTAGGTTATATCAGCCTCATAACTGTTTTGGGGGGAGAGTAGGTTATATCAGTCTCATAACTGTGTTGGGGGATAGTAGGTTATATCAGCCTCATAACTGTGTTGGGGGAGAGTAGGTTATATCAGCCTCATAACTGTTTTGGGGGGAGAGTAGGTTATATCAGTCTCATAACTGTGTTGGGGGAGAGTAGGTTATATCAGCCTCATAACTGTGTTGGGGGATAGTAGGTTATATCAGCCTCATAACTGTGTTGGGGGAGAGTAGGTTATATCAGCCTCATGACTGTGTTGGTCAGAGTAGGTTATATCAGCCTCATAACTGTGTTGAGGGGAGAGTAGGTTATATCAGCCTCATAACTGTGTTGGGGAGAGTAGGTTATATCAGCCTCATAACTGTGTTGGGCAGAGTAGGTTATATCAGCCTCATAACTGTGTTGGGGGGAGAATAGGTTATATCAGCCTCATAACTGTGTTGGGGGATAGTAGGTTATATCAGCCTCATAACTGTGTTGAGGGGAGAGTAGGTTATATCAGCCTCATAATCAATCAATCAATCAATTTTATTTTATATAGCCCTTCGTACATCCGATAATATCTCGAAGTGCTGTACAGAAACCCAGCCTAAAACCCCAAACAGCTAGAATGCAGGTGTAGAAGCACGGTGGCTAGGAAAAACTCCCTAGAAAGGCCAAAACCTAGGAAGAAACCTAGAGAGGAACCAGGCTATGAGGGGTGGCCAGTCCTCTTCTGGCTGTGCCGGGTGGAGATTATAACAGAACTATGCCAAGATGTTCAAAAATGTTCATAAGTGACAAGCATGGTCAAATAATAATCATGAATAATTTTCAGTTGGCTTTTCATAGCTGATTATTAAGAGTTGAAAAACAACAGGTCTGGGACAGGTGGCGGTTCCATAACCGCAGGCAGAACAGCTGAAACTGGAACAGCAGCAAGGCCAGGCGGACTGGGGACAGCAAGGAGTCACCACGGGCGGCAGTCCCGACGCATGGTCCTAGGGCCCAGGTCCTCCGAGAGAAAGAAAGAGAGAAGGAGAAAATTAGAGAGAGCCAAGATTTTCAAAATGTTCATAAATGACAAGCATGGTCAAATAATAATCAGGAATAAATCTCAGTTGGCTTTTCATAGCCGATCATTAAGAGTTGAAAACAGCAGGTCTGGGACAGGTAGGGGTTCCATAACCGCAGGCAGAAGAGTTGAAACTGGAATAGCAGCAAGGCCAGGCGGACTGGGGGCAGCAAGGAGTCACCACGGCCGGTAGTCCCGACGTATGGTCCTAGGGCTCAGGTCCTCCGAGAGAAAGAGAGAAGGAGAAAATTAGAGAGAGCCAAGATTTTCAAAATGTTCATAAATGACAAGCATGGTCAAATAATAATCAGGAATAAATCTCAGTTGGCTTTTCATAGCCGATCATTAAGAGTTGAAAACAGCAGGTCTGGGACAGGTAGGGGTTTCGTAACCGCAGGCAGAAACAGTTGAAACTGGAATAGCAGCAAGGCCGGGCGGACTGGGGACAGCAAGGTGTCAGCATGCCCGGTAGTCCTGACGTATGGTCCTAGGGCTCAGGTTCTCAGAGAGAAAGAGAGAACGAGAGAATTAGAGAGAGCATACTTAAATTCACACAGGACACTGGATAAGACAGGAGAAGTATTCCAGGTATAACCAACTGACCCTAGCCCCCCGACACATAAACTACTGCAGCATAAATACTGGAGGCTGAGACAGGAGCGGTCAGGAGACACTGTGGCCCCATCCGAAGAAACCCCCGGACAGGGCCAAACAGGAAGGATATAACCCCACCCACTCTGCCAAAGCACAGCCCCCACACCACTAGAGGGATATCCTCAACCACCAACTTACAATCCTGAGACAAGGCCGAGTATAGCCCACAAAGGTCTCCACCACAGCACAACCAAGGGGGGGCGTCAACCCAGACAGGAAGTTCACGTCAGTAACTCAACCCACTCAAGTGACGCACCCCTCCTAGGGACGGCATGAAAGAGCACCAGCAAGCCAGTGACTCAGCCCCAGTAACAGGGTTAGAGGCAGAGAATCCCAGTGGAGAGAGGGGACTGTGGACAGTGGAGAGAGGGGAATCATAACTGTGTTGGGGGGAGAGTAGGTTATATCAGTCTCATAACTGTGTTGGAGGGAGAGTAGGTTATATCAGCCTCATAACTGTGTTGGCAGAGGGAGAGTAGGTTATATCAGCCTCATAACTGTGTTGGGGGGAGAGTAGGTTATATCAGTCTCATAACTGTGTTGGAGGGAGAGTAGGTTATATCAGCCTCATAACTGTGTTGGGGGGAGAGTAGGTTATATCAGCCTCATAACTGTGTTGGGGGGAGAGTAGGTTATATCAGCCTCATAACTGTGTTGGTCAGAGTAGGTTATATCAGCCTCATAACTGTGTTGGTCAGAGTAGGTTATATCAGCCTCATAACTGTGTTGGGGGAGAGTAGGTTATATCAGCCTCATAACTGTGTTGAGGGGAGAGTAGGTTATATCAGCCTCATAACTGTGTTGGGGGAGAGTAGGTTATATCAGCCTCATAACTGTGTTGGGGGGAGAGTAGGTTATATCAGCCTCATAACTGTGTTGGGGGGAGAGTAGGTTATATCAGCCTCATAACTGTGTTGGGGGAGAGTAGGTTATATCAGCCTCATAACTGTGTTGGGGGGAGAGTAGGTTATATCAGCCTCATAACTGTGTTGGGGGGAGAGTAGGTTATATCAGCCTCATAACTGTGTTGGGGGGAGAGTAGGTTATATCAGCCTCATAACTGTGTTGGGGGAGAGTAGGTTATATCAGCCTCATAACTGTGTTGGGGGGAGAGTAGGTTATATCAGCCTCATAACTGTGTTGGGGGGAGAGTAGGTTATATCAGCCTCATAACTGTGTTGGTCAGAGTAGGTTATATCAGCCTCATAACTGTGTTGGGGGGAGAGTAGGTTATATCAGCCTCATAACTGTGTTGGGGGATAGTAGGTTATATCAGCCTCATAACTGTGTTGGGGGGAGAGTAGGTTATATCAGCCTCATAACTGTGTTGGGGGGAGAGTAGGTTATATCAGCCTCATAACTGTGTTGGGGGGAGAGTAGGTTATATCAGTCTCATAACTGTGTTGGGTGATAGTAGGTTATATCAGCCTCATAACTGTGTTGGTCAGAGTAGGTTATATCAGCCTCATAACTGTGTTGAGGGGAGAGTAGGTTATATCAGCCTCATAACTGTGTTGGTCAGAGTAGGTTATATCAGCCTCATAACTGTGTTGGTCAGAGTAGGTTATATCAGCCTCATAACTGTGTTGGGCAGAGTAGGTTATATCAGCCTCATAACTGTGTTGAGGGGAGAGTAGGTTATATCAGCCTCATAACTGTGTTGAGGGGGAGAGTAGGTTATATCAGTCTCATAACTGTGTTGGGTGATAGTAGGTTATATCAGCCTCATAACTGTGTTGGTCAGAGTAGGTTATATCAGCCTCATAACTGTGTTGGCAGAGGGAGAGTAGGTTATATCAGCCTCATAACTGTGTTGGGGGGAGAGTAGGTTATATCAGCCTCATAACTGTGTTGGGGGGAGAGTAGGTTATATCAGTCTCATAACTGTGTTGGGGGGAGAGTAGGTTATATCAGCCTCATAACTGTGTTGGGGGGAGAGTAGGTTATATCAGCCTCATAACTGTGTTGGGGGATAGTAGGTTATATCAGCCTCATAACTGTGTTGGGGGGAGAGTAGGTTATATCAGCCTCATAACTGTGTTGGGGGATAGTAGGTTATATCACTCATAACTGTGTTGGGGGGAGAGTAGGTCATATCAGCCTCATAACTGTGTTGGGGGGAGAGTAGGTTATATCAGCCTCATAACTGTGTTGGGGGGATAGTAGGTTATATCAGCCTCATAACTGTGTTGGGGGATAGTAGGTTATATCAGCCTCATAACTGTGTTGGGGGGATAGTAGGTTATATCAGCCTCATAACTGTGTTGGGGGATAGTAGGTTATATCAGCCTCATAACTGTGTTGGTCAGAGTAGGTTATATCAGCCTCATAACTGTGTTGGGGGGAGAGTAGGTTATATCAGCCTCATAACTGTGTTGGGGGGAGAGTAGGTTATATCAGTCTCATAACTGTGTTGGTCAGAGTAGGTTATATCAGCCTCATAACTGTGTTGGGGGGAGAGTAGGTTATATCAGTCTCATAACTGTGTTGGGTGATAGTAGGTTATATCAGCCTCATAACTGTGTTGGTCAGAGTAGGTTATATCAGCCTCATAACTGTGTTGGCAGAGGGAGAGTAGGTTATATCAGCCTCATAACTGTGTTGGGTGATAGTAGGTTATATCAGCCTCATAACTGTGTTGGGTGATAGTAGGTTATATCAGCCTCATAACTGTGTTGGGTGATAGTAGGTTATATCAGCCTCATAACTGTGTTGGTCAGAGTAGGTTATATCAGCCTCATAACTGTGTTGGGGGGAGAGTAGGTTATATCAGTCTCATAACTGTGTTGGGTGATAGTAGGTTATATCAGCCTCATAACTGTGTTGGTCAGAGTAGGTTATATCAGCCTCATAACTGTGTTGGCAGAGGGAGAGTAGGTTATATCAGCCTCATAACTGTGTTGGGGGGAGAGTAGGTTATATCAGCCTCATAACTGTGTTGGGGGATAGTAGGTTATATCAGTCTCATAACTGTGTTGGGGGGAGAGTAGGTTATATCAGCCTCATAACTGTGTTGGGGGGAGAGTAGGTTATATCAGCCTCATAACTGTGTTGGGGGGAGAGTAGGTTATATCAGCCTCATAACTGTGTTGGGGGGAGAGTAGGTTATATCAGCCTCATAACTGTGTTGGGGGATAGTAGGTTATATCAGCCTCATAACTGTGTTGGGGGGAGAGTAGGTTATATCAGCCTCATAACTGTGTTGGGGGGAGAGTAGGTTATATCAGCCTCATAACTGTGTTGGGGGGAGAGTAGGTTATATCAGTCTCATAACTGTGTTGGGTGATAGTAGGTTATATCAGCCTCATAACTGTGTTGGTCAGAGTAGGTTATATCAGCCTCATAACTGTGTTGGGCAGAGTAGGTTATATCAGCCTCATAACTGTGTTGAGGGGAGAGTAGGTTATATCAGCCTCATAACTGTGTTGAGGGGGAGAGTAGGTTATATCAGTCTCATAACTGTGTTGGGTGATAGTAGGTTATATCAGCCTCATAACTGTGTTGGTCAGAGTAGGTTATATCAGCCTCATAACTGTGTTGGCAGAGGGAGAGTAGGTTATATCAGCCTCATAACTGTGTTGGGGGGAGAGTAGGTTATATCAGCCTCATAACTGTGTTGGGGGATAGTAGGTTATATCAGCCTCATAACTGTGTTGGTCAGAGTAGGTTATATCAGTCTCATAACTGTGTTGGGTGATAGTAGGTTATATCAGCCTCATAACTGTGTTGGTCAGAGTAGGTTATATCAGCCTCATAACTGTGTTGGCAGAGGGAGAGTAGGTTATATCAGCCTCATAACTGTGTTGGGGGGAGTGTAGGTTATATCAGCCTCATAACTGTGTTGGGGGATAGTAGGTTATATCAGTCTCATAACTGTGTTGGGGGGAGAGTAGGTTATATCAGCCTCATAACTGTGTTGGGGGGAGAGTAGGTTATATCAGCCTCATAACTGTGTTGGGGGGAGAGTAGGTTATATCAGCCTCATAACTGTGTTGGGGGGAGAGTAGGTTATATCAGTCTCATAACTGTGTTGGGGGAGAGTAGGTTATATCAGCCTCCTAACTGTGTTGGTCAGAGTAGGTTATATCAGCCTCATAACTGTGTTGGGGGGAGAGTAGGTTATATCAGCCTCATAACTGTGTTGGGGGGAGAGTAGGTTATATCAGCCTCATAACTGTGTTGGGGGGAGAGTAGGTTATATCAGCCTCATAACTGTGTTGGGGGGAGAGTAGGTTATATCAGTCTCATAACTGTGTTGGGGGGAGAGTAGGTTATATCAGCCTCATAACTGTGTTGGGGGGAGAGTAGGTTATATCAGCCTCATAACTGTGTTGGTCAGAGTAGGTTATATCAGCCTCATAACTGTGTTGGGGGGAGAGTAGGTTATATCAGCCTCATAACTGTGTTGGGGGGAGAGTAGGTTATATCAGTGTCACGACTTCGACCGAGGCAGGCTCTCCTTCCCGTTCGGGTGGCGTTCGGCGGTCGTCGTCACCGGCCTATTAGCTGCCACTGATCCTTTTCTCCCCCTCCCTATGTGGTTATTGGGCGCACCTGTTTTGTATGAGGGGTAATTAGTTGGGCTTATTTAATCAGCCGGCATTCACGTTTCTTTGTGCGGGATTGTTTGCGTGTAAGTAGTGGTGTGCTACATGTTTCTGGACTGAGTTCTTTTACCCCGTGTCTGGGGTTGGTTATAGTGTACACCCAGTGTGTTAATTTGGTGGACTAGATGGTCCGTGTTCATTAAAGAACATTTTGGATTTGGCACCTGCTGTTTTCTGCGTGTTGACTCCACACTCTGACACCCAGGCCTTACAATCAGCCTCATAACTGTGTTGGGGGGAGAGTAGGTTATATCAGCCTCATAACTGTGTTGGGGGGAGAGTAGGTTATATCAGCCTCATAACTGTGTTGGAGGATAGTAGGTTATATCAGCCTCATAACTGTGTTGGAGGATAGTAGTTTATATCAGCCTCATAACTGTGTTGGAGGGAGAGTAGGTTATATCAGCCTCATAACTGTGTTGGTCAGAGTAGGTTATATCAGCCTCATAACTGTGTTGGTCAGAGTAGGTTATATCAGCCTCATAACTGTGTTGGGGGGATAGTAGGTTATATCAGCCTCATAACTGTTGGGGGGAGAGTAGGTTATATCAGCCTCATAACTGTGTTGGGGGGAGAGTAGGTTATATCAGCCTCATAACTGTGTTGGGGGGAGAGTAGGTTATATCAGCCTCATAACTGTGTTGGGGGGAGAGTAGGTTATATCAGCCTCATAACTGTGTTGGGGGATAGTAGGTTATATCAGCCTCATAACTGTTGGGGGGAGAGTAGGTTATATCAGCCTCATAACTGTGTTGGGGGGAGAGTAGGTTATATCAGCCTCATAACTGTGTTGGGGGAGAGTAGGTTATATCAGCCTCATAACTGTGTTGAGGGGAGAGTAGGTTATATCAGCCTCATAACTGTGTTGGGGGGAGAGTAGGTTATATCAGCCTCATAACTGTGTTGAGGGGAGAGTAGGTTATATCAGCCTCATAACTGTGTTGAGGGGAGAGTAGGTTATATCAGCCTCATAACTGTGTTGGGGGGATAGTAGGTTATATCAGCCTCATAACTGTGTTGGGGGGAGAGTAGGTTATATCAGCCTCATAACTGTGTTGGTCAGAGTAGGTCATATCAGCCTCATAACTGTGTTGGGGGGAGAGTAGGTTATATCAGCCTCATAACTGTGTTGGGTGATAGTAGGTTATATCAGCCTCATAACTGTGTTGGGGGGAGAGTAGGTTATATCAGCCTCATAACTGTGTTGGGGGGAGAGTAGGTTATATCAGCCTCATAACTGTGTTGGGGGGATAGTAGGTTATATCACTCATAACTGTGTTGGGGGAGAGTAGGTTATATCAGCCTCATAACTGTGTTGGGGGGAGAGTAGGTTATATCAGCCTCATAACTGTGTTGGGGGAGAGTAGGTTATATCAGCCTCATAACTGTGTTGGGGGAGAGTAGGTTATATCAGCCTCATAACTGTTTTGGGGGGAGAGTAGGTTATATCAGTCTCATAACTGTGTTGGGGGAGAGTAGGTTATATCAGCCTCATAACTGTGTTGAGGGGAGAGTAGGTTATATCAGTCTCATAACTGTGTTGGGGGAGAGTAGGTTATATCAGCCTCATAACTGTGTTGGGGGGAGAGTAGGTTATATCAGCCTCATAACTGTGTTGGGTGATAGTAGGTTATATCAGCCTCATAACTGTGTTGGTCAGAGTAGGTTATATCAGCCTCATAACTGTGTTGAGGGGGAGAGTAGGTTATATCAGCCTCATAACTGTGTTGGTCAGAGTAGGTTATATCAGCCTCATAACTGTGTTGGGGGATAGTAGGTTATATCAGCCTCATAACTGTGTTGGGGGTAGAGTAGGTTATATCAGCCTCATAACTGTGTTGGGTGATAGTAGGTTATATCAGCCTCATAACTGTGTTGGAGGATAGTAGGTTATATCAGCCTCATAACTGTGTTGGGGGGAGAGTAGGTTATATCAGCCTCATAACTGTGTTGGGCAGAGTAGGTTATATCAGCCTCATAACTGTGTTGGGGGGAGAGTAGGTTATATCAGCCTCATAACTGTGTTGGAGGATAGTAGGTTATATCAGCCTCATAACTGTGTTGGTCAGAGTAGGTTATATCAGTCTCATAACTGTGTTGGGGGGAGAGTAGGTTATATCAGCCTCATAACTGTGTTGGGCAGAGTAGGTTATAACAGCCTCATAACTGTGTTGGGGGAGAGTAGGTTATATCAGCCTCATAACTGTTTTGGGGGGAGAGTAGGTTATATCAGCCTCATAACTGTGTTGGGGGGAGAGTAGGTTATATCAGCCTCATAACTGTGTTGGGGGAGAGTAGGTTATATCAGCCTCATAACTGTTTTGGGGGGAGAGTAGGTTATATCAGTCTCATAACTGTGTTGGGGGGAGAGTAGGTTATATCAGCCTCATAACTGTGTTGGGGGGAGAGTAGGTTATATCAGCCTCATAACTGTGTTGGGGGGAGAGTAGGTTATATCAGCCTCATAACTGTGTTGGGGGGAGAGTAGGTTATATCAGCCTCATAACTGTGTTGGGGGAGAGTAGGTTATATCAGCCTCATAACTGTGTTGGGGGGAGAGTAGGTTATATCAGCCTCATAACTGTGTTGGGGGGAGAGTAGGTTATATCAGCCTCATAACTGTGTTGGTCAGAGTAGGTTATATCAGCCTCATAACTGTGTTGGGGGGAGAGTAGGTTATATCAGCCTCATAACTGTGTTGGGGGATAGTAGGTTATATCAGCCTCATAACTGTGTTGGGGGGAGAGTAGGTTATATCAGCCTCATAACTGTGTTGGGGGGAGAGTAGGTTATATCAGCCTCATAACTGTGTTGGGGGGAGAGTAGGTTATATCAGTCTCATAACTGTGTTGGGTGATAGTAGGTTATATCAGCCTCATAACTGTGTTGGTCAGAGTAGGTTATATCAGCCTCATAACTGTGTTGAGGGGAGAGTAGGTTATATCAGCCTCATAACTGTGTTGGTCAGAGTAGGTTATATCAGCCTCATAACTGTGTTGGTCAGAGTAGGTTATATCAGCCTCATAACTGTGTTGGGCAGAGTAGGTTATATCAGCCTCATAACTGTGTTGAGGGGAGAGTAGGTTATATCAGCCTCATAACTGTGTTGAGGGGGAGAGTAGGTTATATCAGTCTCATAACTGTGTTGGGTGATAGTAGGTTATATCAGCCTCATAACTGTGTTGGTCAGAGTAGGTTATATCAGCCTCATAACTGTGTTGGCAGAGGGAGAGTAGGTTATATCAGCCTCATAACTGTGTTGGGGGGAGAGTAGGTTATATCAGCCTCATAACTGTGTTGGGGGGAGAGTAGGTTATATCAGTCTCATAACTGTGTTGGGGGGAGAGTAGGTTATATCAGCCTCATAACTGTGTTGGGGGGAGAGTAGGTTATATCAGCCTCATAACTGTGTTGGGGGATAGTAGGTTATATCAGCCTCATAACTGTGTTGGGGGGAGAGTAGGTTATATCAGCCTCATAACTGTGTTGGGGGATAGTAGGTTATATCACTCATAACTGTGTTGGGGGGAGAGTAGGTCATATCAGCCTCATAACTGTGTTGGGGGGAGAGTAGGTTATATCAGCCTCATAACTGTGTTGGGGGGATAGTAGGTTATATCAGCCTCATAACTGTGTTGGGGGATAGTAGGTTATATCAGCCTCATAACTGTGTTGGGGGGATAGTAGGTTATATCAGCCTCATAACTGTGTTGGGGGATAGTAGGTTATATCAGCCTCATAACTGTGTTGGTCAGAGTAGGTTATATCAGCCTCATAACTGTGTTGGGGGGAGAGTAGGTTATATCAGCCTCATAACTGTGTTGGGGGGAGAGTAGGTTATATCAGTCTCATAACTGTGTTGGTCAGAGTAGGTTATATCAGCCTCATAACTGTGTTGGGGGGAGAGTAGGTTATATCAGTCTCATAACTGTGTTGGGTGATAGTAGGTTATATCAGCCTCATAACTGTGTTGGTCAGAGTAGGTTATATCAGCCTCATAACTGTGTTGGCAGAGGGAGAGTAGGTTATATCAGCCTCATAACTGTGTTGGGTGATAGTAGGTTATATCAGCCTCATAACTGTGTTGGGTGATAGTAGGTTATATCAGCCTCATAACTGTGTTGGGTGATAGTAGGTTATATCAGCCTCATAACTGTGTTGGTCAGAGTAGGTTATATCAGCCTCATAACTGTGTTGGGGGGAGAGTAGGTTATATCAGTCTCATAACTGTGTTGGGTGATAGTAGGTTATATCAGCCTCATAACTGTGTTGGTCAGAGTAGGTTATATCAGCCTCATAACTGTGTTGGCAGAGGGAGAGTAGGTTATATCAGCCTCATAACTGTGTTGGGGGGAGAGTAGGTTATATCAGCCTCATAACTGTGTTGGGGGATAGTAGGTTATATCAGTCTCATAACTGTGTTGGGGGGAGAGTAGGTTATATCAGCCTCATAACTGTGTTGGGGGGAGAGTAGGTTATATCAGCCTCATAACTGTGTTGGGGGGAGAGTAGGTTATATCAGCCTCATAACTGTGTTGGGGGGAGAGTAGGTTATATCAGCCTCATAACTGTGTTGGGGGATAGTAGGTTATATCAGCCTCATAACTGTGTTGGGGGGAGAGTAGGTTATATCAGCCTCATAACTGTGTTGGGGGGAGAGTAGGTTATATCAGCCTCATAACTGTGTTGGGGGGAGAGTAGGTTATATCAGTCTCATAACTGTGTTGGGTGATAGTAGGTTATATCAGCCTCATAACTGTGTTGGTCAGAGTAGGTTATATCAGCCTCATAACTGTGTTGGGCAGAGTAGGTTATATCAGCCTCATAACTGTGTTGAGGGGAGAGTAGGTTATATCAGCCTCATAACTGTGTTGAGGGGGAGAGTAGGTTATATCAGTCTCATAACTGTGTTGGGTGATAGTAGGTTATATCAGCCTCATAACTGTGTTGGTCAGAGTAGGTTATATCAGCCTCATAACTGTGTTGGCAGAGGGAGAGTAGGTTATATCAGCCTCATAACTGTGTTGGGGGGAGAGTAGGTTATATCAGCCTCATAACTGTGTTGGGGGATAGTAGGTTATATCAGCCTCATAACTGTGTTGGTCAGAGTAGGTTATATCAGTCTCATAACTGTGTTGGGTGATAGTAGGTTATATCAGCCTCATAACTGTGTTGGTCAGAGTAGGTTATATCAGCCTCATAACTGTGTTGGCAGAGGGAGAGTAGGTTATATCAGCCTCATAACTGTGTTGGGGGGAGTGTAGGTTATATCAGCCTCATAACTGTGTTGGGGGATAGTAGGTTATATCAGTCTCATAACTGTGTTGGGGGGAGAGTAGGTTATATCAGCCTCATAACTGTGTTGGGGGGAGAGTAGGTTATATCAGCCTCATAACTGTGTTGGGGGGAGAGTAGGTTATATCAGCCTCATAACTGTGTTGGGGGGAGAGTAGGTTATATCAGTCTCATAACTGTGTTGGGGGAGAGTAGGTTATATCAGCCTCCTAACTGTGTTGGTCAGAGTAGGTTATATCAGCCTCATAACTGTGTTGGGGGGAGAGTAGGTTATATCAGCCTCATAACTGTGTTGGGGGGAGAGTAGGTTATATCAGCCTCATAACTGTGTTGGGGGGAGAGTAGGTTATATCAGCCTCATAACTGTGTTGGGGGGAGAGTAGGTTATATCAGTCTCATAACTGTGTTGGGGGGAGAGTAGGTTATATCAGCCTCATAACTGTGTTGGGGGGAGAGTAGGTTATATCAGCCTCATAACTGTGTTGGTCAGAGTAGGTTATATCAGCCTCATAACTGTGTTGGGGGGAGAGTAGGTTATATCAGCCTCATAACTGTGTTGGGGGGAGAGTAGGTTATATCAGTGTCACGACTTCGACCGAGGCAGGCTCTCCTTCCCGTTCGGGTGGCGTTCGGCGGTCGTCGTCACCGGCCTATTAGCTGCCACTGATCCTTTTCTCCCCCTCCCTATGTGGTTATTGGGCGCACCTGTTTTGTATGAGGGGTAATTAGTTGGGCTTATTTAATCAGCCGGCATTCACGTTTCTTTGTGCGGGATTGTTTGCGTGTAAGTAGTGGTGTGCTACATGTTTCTGGACTGAGTTCTTTTACCCCGTGTCTGGGGTTGGTTATAGTGTACACCCAGTGTGTTAATTTGGTGGACTAGATGGTCCGTGTTCATTAAAGAACATTTTGGATTTGGCACCTGCTGTTTTCTGCGTGTTGACTCCACACTCTGACACCCAGGCCTTACAATCAGCCTCATAACTGTGTTGGGGGGAGAGTAGGTTATATCAGCCTCATAACTGTGTTGGGGGGAGAGTAGGTTATATCAGCCTCATAACTGTGTTGGAGGATAGTAGGTTATATCAGCCTCATAACTGTGTTGGAGGATAGTAGTTTATATCAGCCTCATAACTGTGTTGGAGGGAGAGTAGGTTATATCAGCCTCATAACTGTGTTGGTCAGAGTAGGTTATATCAGCCTCATAACTGTGTTGGTCAGAGTAGGTTATATCAGCCTCATAACTGTGTTGGGGGGATAGTAGGTTATATCAGCCTCATAACTGTTGGGGGGAGAGTAGGTTATATCAGCCTCATAACTGTGTTGGGGGGAGAGTAGGTTATATCAGCCTCATAACTGTGTTGGGGGGAGAGTAGGTTATATCAGCCTCATAACTGTGTTGGGGGGAGAGTAGGTTATATCAGCCTCATAACTGTGTTGGGGGATAGTAGGTTATATCAGCCTCATAACTGTTGGGGGGAGAGTAGGTTATATCAGCCTCATAACTGTGTTGGGGGGAGAGTAGGTTATATCAGCCTCATAACTGTGTTGGGGGAGAGTAGGTTATATCAGCCTCATAACTGTGTTGAGGGGAGAGTAGGTTATATCAGCCTCATAACTGTGTTGGGGGGAGAGTAGGTTATATCAGCCTCATAACTGTGTTGAGGGGAGAGTAGGTTATATCAGCCTCATAACTGTGTTGAGGGGAGAGTAGGTTATATCAGCCTCATAACTGTGTTGGGGGGATAGTAGGTTATATCAGCCTCATAACTGTGTTGGGGGGAGAGTAGGTTATATCAGCCTCATAACTGTGTTGGTCAGAGTAGGTCATATCAGCCTCATAACTGTGTTGGGGGGAGAGTAGGTTATATCAGCCTCATAACTGTGTTGGGTGATAGTAGGTTATATCAGCCTCATAACTGTGTTGGGGGGAGAGTAGGTTATATCAGCCTCATAACTGTGTTGGGGGGAGAGTAGGTTATATCAGCCTCATAACTGTGTTGGGGGGATAGTAGGTTATATCACTCATAACTGTGTTGGGGGAGAGTAGGTTATATCAGCCTCATAACTGTGTTGGGGGGAGAGTAGGTTATATCAGCCTCATAACTGTGTTGGGGGAGAGTAGGTTATATCAGCCTCATAACTGTGTTGGGGGAGAGTAGGTTATATCAGCCTCATAACTGTTTTGGGGGGAGAGTAGGTTATATCAGTCTCATAACTGTGTTGGGGGAGAGTAGGTTATATCAGCCTCATAACTGTGTTGAGGGGAGAGTAGGTTATATCAGTCTCATAACTGTGTTGGGGGAGAGTAGGTTATATCAGCCTCATAACTGTGTTGGGGGGAGAGTAGGTTATATCAGCCTCATAACTGTGTTGGGTGATAGTAGGTTATATCAGCCTCATAACTGTGTTGGTCAGAGTAGGTTATATCAGCCTCATAACTGTGTTGAGGGGGAGAGTAGGTTATATCAGCCTCATAACTGTGTTGGTCAGAGTAGGTTATATCAGCCTCATAACTGTGTTGGGGGATAGTAGGTTATATCAGCCTCATAACTGTGTTGGGGGTAGAGTAGGTTATATCAGCCTCATAACTGTGTTGGGTGATAGTAGGTTATATCAGCCTCATAACTGTGTTGGAGGATAGTAGGTTATATCAGCCTCATAACTGTGTTGGGGGGAGAGTAGGTTATATCAGCCTCATAACTGTGTTGGGCAGAGTAGGTTATATCAGCCTCATAACTGTGTTGGGGGGAGAGTAGGTTATATCAGCCTCATAACTGTGTTGGAGGATAGTAGGTTATATCAGCCTCATAACTGTGTTGGTCAGAGTAGGTTATATCAGTCTCATAACTGTGTTGGGGGGAGAGTAGGTTATATCAGCCTCATAACTGTGTTGGGCAGAGTAGGTTATAACAGCCTCATAACTGTGTTGGGGGAGAGTAGGTTATATCAGCCTCATAACTGTTTTGGGGGGAGAGTAGGTTATATCAGCCTCATAACTGTGTTGGGGGGAGAGTAGGTTATATCAGCCTCATAACTGTGTTGGGGGAGAGTAGGTTATATCAGCCTCATAACTGTTTTGGGGGGAGAGTAGGTTATATCAGTCTCATAACTGTGTTGGGGGGAGAGTAGGTTATATCAGCCTCATAACTGTGTTGGGGGGAGAGTAGGTTATATCAGCCTCATAACTGTGTTGGGGGGAGAGTAGGTTATATCAGCCTCATAACTGTGTTGGGGGGAGAGTAGGTTATATCAGTCTCATAACTGTGTTGGGGGGAGAGTAGGTTATATCAGCCTCATAACTGTGTTGGGGGGAGAGTAGGTTATATCAGCCTCATAACTGTGTTGGCAGAGGGAGAGTAGGTTATAACATGATACTCCAATTTCTCAACACCAGGGACCAGCATGTGACCAGGTGCTGTCTTTCACCGTTGACGATATCTTAGATAATGTATTGACAAAAGATGCCTGGTGCGTTCCAGGTTGTGTACCCATTGTATACCACATCATCGACTGCACAGATTTCTATGCCATATGATGTAGATTGCTGATATGTTAAACACCTATCTAGGCATTGTGAGATCTGGCATGCATCTGCAATGTAGGTGGCCTGGAACGTGATCTATACGTTGACATTTGACCCAAGATTACCATGAGACAAACTGACCAACTGACCAACACATTCAATCAGGCTCTGGACATACAGTGCAAACATGCCAATAAGGCATATAACTGTGTGTCAAAAGAGAACGGTCAGCTTTTACCCCCTTGGCCACATATTGACCCCTATAGACCTCTTTATGATTTTTTGTGTGTTTCACGATGAACTCAAGATGGCCACTTGAAACCTTCCTGTGATAATGTGAACCGACTGAAGTATCTCTCTCTACAAACATTTAATCAGAGGCAAGCATGTAGGCACTTACACACACACAAACATACACCTACACACACACAGTGGTGGACTGTCCAACCTGGTTTCCTGCATAGCTGTGTGGATGTGTCCTGACCTCCGTGCTCACAAGAACCCCCTCCCCTAACAGCTGCTTCCACATGCGACACGCTAAACACTGTCCTCACATACCTGGGGATTTGAAGAAGTTGCACTGCGCTCCCCATCTCAGAGCACAGGCTAAACAGAGGGTATAGTTCTCAGTCTGAATGGAAGAGTTTACATTTGAAATAATTCCATTCAATTTAAGAAAATATGGTCCCACTTTATTTTAAAGCTTGCTTTTTACCTGGTGCTGACCTAGAGATGACATGGTAAAATGCTAATTATTTCATTATGACTATTTCACTACCCTCTAGGGTGTAATGGGGATTTTGTTAGCCAGTATGCCTTTATTGTTATGTCCCATTTGTTACAAAGTAGGAACCAATCCTGTCAAATTATTTGCGGGAACAGTACCAGAAAGTACTCATTGTTACCATACCAGCTGAAACAGGACTGTTAAACAACAGATCGCCGGGAAATATATTATGAAAACAAATATTCCTTTAAGAGTTGTACATTAATTCACAGATTCAGAAGAATCAACATACTTTGATGTAACCTTATAACCAGATACTTTATCTTTTGATCTATCCAAATAATTAACAATATTAACAATATAATAATTAACAATGTGTTCAGCTATTAAAGAGAACAGCCCATAAGGCAGTGATGACTGAGACAGTTTGATCCAGACAGAACACACCCTTTGGGGAAACGCTGTTTGGTCAGACAAAATTCATTAGGAGGACCTACTCGTGAGAACCAGAGGACAGCGTGCCTGCGGATGGAAATATGGATGTGTACATTACATGAAAAAAGCTGTCAAACTGTAGCATAAATCATGCACCCATCAACATGTGTGGGAGTGCTATGGCAAAAACCACAATTTACCGATGTCAGGCAAGGTGGGCTGAAATGTTGTAGTTCTAGACTAACACACGGTAGAAAATGGCACTTGAATTATAATAACAGGTTAATGTCTTTATCTCCCCAAAAAAGTGAACCAGGACCACCCATGGAGGTGCCAAGACCGTAACCCAGACCAACACCAGCCTCTTGGTCCATCACACTGTGGGACGTCCTGGGTCTGAGGAGAGAGTGGGAGTGTGGGGTGGCGGGGGAGAGGCAGACAGAGAGAGAGATATAGACATGGACAGAGAAGGGGGGATCAAGCGAGAGAGAGAGAGGAAGAGAGAGTGAATATCAATGAGGAAAAAGAGAGCCCAGGGCAAACATGAGAGACTTGAAAGAGTAAGAAAGTAAGAAATAGTGAGATGTGAGAAGTGGGGTGACAAACCTGAAGAAGGATGCTGTGGTTTGTTAGCCAGTAGGCCTTTATTTTCATCCCCCAGCCCTGATCTCCCTCTGTAATGGGCCCTGGATCCTCCAGAGCGATTCAGACCTCACTATTCTCAATACTTAAACAATTACTTCCCCCATCAATTATTGCCAAAACCCAGCCACAGGCAACTGCCTATATGTGTTGTGTGTTGGTGACTGTGCTTGTTAGGTTGAGCATACGTGTGTGCGTGAGTGAAAGAGAGAGAGAGACAGAGAGAGAGAAAGAAAGAGAGAGTCAGAGACAGAGAGAGAGCGAGAGAGACAGAAAGCGAGAGAAACAGAAAGAGAGAGAGATACAGAAAGAGAGAAAGAGACAGAGAGAGAGAGAGAGAGAGATGGAGAGAGCGAGAGAAAGAAAAAGACAGAGAGAGAGAGATTGAAAGAGAGAGACAGAGAGAGAGACAGAGAGAGAGAGAGACCTCACTTGCTTTGGCAATGTTAACACATGTTTCCCATGCCAATAAAGTCCCTTGAATTGAATTGAATTGAATTGAGAGAGAGAAGGAGAGAGAAATAAATACATTTATTTCCACAGGGCCGTGGGGTGAGTCAGGGATGCAACTTGAGCCCCACCCTCTTCAACATATATATCAACTAATTGGCGGGGGCACTAGAACAGTCTGCAGTACCCGGCCTCAACCTACAAGAATCTGAAGTCAAATGTCTACTGTTTACTGATGATCTGGTGCTTCTGTCCCCAACCAAGGAGGGCCTACAGCAGCACCTAGATCTTCTGCACCGATTCTGTCAGACCTGGGCCCAACCAAGAATTCACATAATGGGACATACACCATTTTGATACTTTGCATGGAGAATTCTTAAAAAATAAAAACACCAAATAATGCATGCAGAGCATATTTAGGCAGATGCCTGCTAATTATTAGAATCCAGAAAGGAGCTGTTAAATTCCACAACCACATAAAAGGAAGGATTCCCAAACCTTCCATAACAAAGACATCACCTACAGAGAGATCAACCTGGAGAAGAGTCCCCTAAGCAAGCTGGTCCTGGGGTTCTGTTGACAAACACAAACAGACCCCACAGAGCCCCAGGACAGCAACACAACTAGACCCGACCAAATCATGAGAAAACAAAAAGATAATTGCTTGATACATTGGAAAGAATTAACAAAAAAACTGTGCAAAATAGAATGCTATTTGGCCCTAAACAGAGAGTACACAGTGGCAGAATACCTGACCACTGTGACTGACACAAACTTAAGGAAAGCTTTGACTATGTACAGACTCAGTGAGCATAACCTTGCTATTGATAAAGGCTCTCAAGAGAAGACAGGCTATATGCACACTGCCCACAAAATGAGGTGGAAACCGAGTTGCACTTCCTAACTTCCAGCCAAATGTATGACCACATTAGAGACAAATATTTCCCTCAGAGTGCACAGACCCACACACATTGTTCTTTCATTCTCTGAGCGAGAGAGCGCAAAGATGAGAATGAGAACCGGAGGTAAACTTTCTTAGCTTGCTATTACTATAGCACATTTTGTTAGCCCATGATGATGTTATTCAGAGTTATTGACCTCACCGTAAACCAGATTCAAATAACTTACATTTCAACTCAAAAGCTGCACTGACAGATAACATTAAGCTAACTAACTAACTAACTAACTAACTAACTAACTAACTAACGTGAGGGACTACCCAGTCTAGCTAGCAGTGATGCTTCATTAGCAACCTAGCAAATTTTGTGAGCAGGGTTTTGACAGTACAGTTATTGATTAGCTATCTGGACACTGAATCGAACTGTTGGACCTCTGTTCACCACCCAACAGTATCACTAACTAACCAATTATTGTCTCATCAAGTAGTGTCCTAATATGCAAAAAAAATACGAATAAAGATAGCTAGCTAACTTAAGGCTAACATGGCTAACATGACGTAGGCTACTTTTGGTAACGTCAGCTCAATTAGCTAGCTATCTGTTGAAAAAACAAAGCTAGAGTAAGCTGAGTAATTATTTTTTCTCACATTTATGGAAGACATACAGAATTGATGATGCAGCTCAGAAAACACAGAGCCGGTTGTTGTATTTGTAGGAGTAAGTGAATACATTGTGTGTGTGTGTGTGTGTGTGTGTGTGTGTGTGTGTGTGTGTGTGTGTGTGTGTGTGTGTGTGTGCGTGCGTGCGTGCGTGCGTGCGTGCGTGCGTGCGTGCGTGCGTGTGTTTACAATACAATTATTTAGCATCTAGCTACATAGATGGGTTGGCTGACAACGTCACAAAACGATGTGCGCGCTTCCATGGAGCAGAAGTAAGTGTGTTGTGATTCTGGGTGGCCAGATTTCTAGCAAGAATGACACTGCCATGTGTGGAATCATAAGTGGCTTGTTTCAGCATGTTTCATCATGTTATTGATACCATGTCTTGTTTTGAGGTGTTTTGACTGATTTCATGTCAATACGGCTAAAATTCTCTAGCTAGCTAACCAACAACTGTAATGATGTATTGAAACAACAAGTGGTCATTGTGCAAAAGTATTGTTTTCAGGAAAACATTGGTGACTAAATAAAGCTTACATGTTAACAATCTAAGCGAACCTCATCTGTTTTGTCCCATGGTTGCAAGCATTTAGATTTTGTCGCTAATGCAACAAAGAGAACACAGGTTTTGTGGTTAGTGAAGGGTAAGACAGTTGAATGTAAATCAGGTTTAAGATTGAGTGAACTGCTAATATCATCAAGGAACAGAAATGATCTCAGATTTTACCTTACGCTCAATTCAGTGAAACATTATTTGTTCATATTTTGTGTGTGTGCGTATATTGCTTCTGTGTGTGTTTGTCTGTTCAGAATATTCCATATTGCTATGGAACTGATACTATGCCGTCTCTGTAATAATATAGGAGTTCCAGGGAAGCAGAACTTCAGACAGCAAGGAAGAGAGGCGAGCAGACAGGACAGAGAGAGTACATAGAGAGAGGGGAGGCCCACACAAAACAAACATGGCATATTCCTGTCAAGCCAGAGGAAGTAGTCCTTGCTAAACATTACCTCTCAAAAAAAGAAAGATGCCACTTCTGACATGTCCTGTGTATATGAATTGTTAGACCCTGATATGTTCCCAGCACTGAAGGCAATCATACAGACCGTGCTGGCCATCCCAGTTAGCAGCTGTGAGAGATCTTTCAGTGCATTAAGACGTCTACATACCTGGTTTAGGAGTTATACATACTAACACTCTTGGGAAAGACTGAAGTCATAGACAGGTTTCCACCTACAGTTTCATTTAGTTTAATTTCTAATATTTATGGATGGACTAACATCCTAGTACTCTGTGATTTAACTCAAAAACATTGTGAATATTTATTTGGAGAAAGGATTGTATGCTGGTATGTACATGTGTGTAACATTATGAATATTTATTTGGAGAAAGGATTGTATGCTGGTATGTACATGTGTGTAACATTATGAAGTGTTGTTACTACAGGCTGTTGAAGGGGGAATTTGTTTTTGTGTAATTAATTAGGTAAAAATGTTGTCCTGTAGCTAATTGACCTTGGAATCTGCGATTTATAACCAAAGATATTATAAAATCAGGATTTTCAAGTGTGTTTGGTGCCTGCTGTCAGAGTGTGCGCAACTGGTCGAAGGAAGTCAGGTGCAGGAGAGCAGAAATGAGTGAACAGGCACCCTTTATTCAGGCAGAGGAAAACAGCCGGATGCAACTGTGTCACAACCCAAGGAACAAAGCGAGCGCACAAAAACACACAATGGTACAAAGAACAAAACCCCGGGTTACACCAAAATACCTGGCGCAAAACCAGCTTGTAGCGCCACACACAAAACGACCGAACAATACCACACACAGACATGGGGGGGAACAGAGGATAATATACACGTAAGGTAATGAGGGGATGTAAACCAGGTGTGCGGAAAAACAAGACAAAACAAATGGAAAATTAAAGGTGGAGCGGCGATGGCTAGAAGACCGGTGACGTCGACTGCCGAACGTCGCCCGATCAAAGAGAGGGACCAACTTCTGCGGAGTCGTGACACCTGCGTTTGTACATATTATCTGCAAAAGTTTTGTCCCCCTCCCCACTCTACAGTTATAATGCAATTCTACTGCTAATGTGAGTTTATGTAGTTCCAACATACTGTCATCCTGCTATATTGCACGTAACTACAACATTCTTTCATGCTGTCACATTCTGACCTTAGTTCCTTTTTTATGTCTTTATTTTAGTTTGGTCAGAGCGTGAGTTGGGGTGGGCATTCTATGTTGTTTTTCTATGTTTTGTTCTGTTGTTCTATTTCTATGTGTTTGGCCTAGTATGGTTCTCAATCAGAGGGAGGTGTCAGTCGTTGTCTCTGATTGGGAGCCATATTTAGGTAGCCTGTTTTCCTTTGTGTTTTGTGGGTGGTTGTTTCCTGTTTCAGTGTTTGCACCATACGGGACTGTTTCGGTTGTTTGTTCGTGTTTTTTTGTTATTTTTTGTTCTGTGTTCATTTTGATTTATTAAAAATCTATTATGGACACTTACCACGCTGCATTTTGGTCCGATCCTTGCTACTCCTCAGACGAAGAGGACGAAAACCGTTACACATGCAAAACATTCATTTGTGGTTTAGGCTTCCACCAATTGGATTATTTTGGGACTGAACAATGCATGCAGCATGACTAGCTCACATTATTTTGCAGTAAACTGACCAACATCAACATGAGGCTGTTTTTTATTGCCAATCAAATATTGCATATGGTTTATGAAAACATTGCAACAATATTACAAATACGTTTTTCAACAATTATTCCTAATGGAAAATTACGATATAGTTTTGCACTTGGAATTTGTACTTGCCAGTAGATTTGTACCTGCAAATATATTATTGACACCATATTCCATGCGTTTAGTTACCACAATCCATTGAATTAATATTAAGAAGTGTTAATTATTAGGCGTCAGGAGAGCACAGAACATGGTAGAAAGCAGTGAGATATGCAACATAGCGTTATGTTTCTGCAAAATGTTCACTGCTAGCGTGCGGGACACTTCATTTCGGTTGTGCATCGATGAAATCTCCCCCCAGAGTCAGCCCCAGATCCTCAGGGCTGAGCCCTGATGTTCTGAATGTCTAGTGACGTCCCTGCCCACAAAGAATTCGAAAACAAATCAAATTTGTTGAGTGAAATACCACGGTGTGCCATCACAGCAGCAAGATTTGTGACCTGCTGCCACAAGAAAAGGGCAACTAGTGAAGAACAAACACCATTGTAAATACAACCCATATTTATATTTATTTATTTTCCCTTTTGTACTCAACTACGTGCATATCGTTACAAAACGGTACATAACCATAATATGTCTCTATTCCTTTAGAACTTTTGTGAGTGTAATGTTTACTGTAAAAATTGTATTGTTTATTTCACTTTTGTTTATTGTCTATTTCACTTGCTTTGGCAATGTAAACATGTTTCCCATGCCAATAAAGCCCTTTGAATTGAATTGATTTGAATTGAGAGAGAGAGACACACAGAGACACACAGAGAGAGAGACACAGAGAGAGACAGAGAGAGAGAGACAGAAATAAAGAAAGAGAGAGACAGAAAGAAAGAAAGAGAGAGATAGAAAGAGAGAGACAGAGAGAGAAATAGAGAGACAGAAAGAGAGAGACAGACAGAGGGAGAGAGAGAGAGAGACAGAAAGAAAGAAAGAGAGAGACAGACAGAGAGAGACAGAAATAGAGAGACAGACAGAGAGAGACAGAGAGAGAGAGACAGAAAGAAAGAAAGAGAGAGATAGAAAGAGAGAGACAGAGAGAGAAATAGAGAGACAGAAAGAGAGAGACAGACAGAGGGAGAGAGAGAGAGAGAGAGAGAGAGAGAGGAGAGTAGAGAATGCAGCATGTGTGTTTGGGAGTGTCAGCTACTGTATGAGAGCATGTATGTCTGTGTGCATCCAGCAAATGGTACCGGATCATCGGCTCTCAGACCAACAGGCTCCTGAACAGATTCTACCCCCAAGTCACAAAACTGCTAAATAGCTAATTAATGGTTATCCAGACTATCTGCACTGACCCTATCTTGCACTGAGTCTGTGCACAGTCACAAGACCATACAGTATATGTATGCTATATACACACTCAAACTCACACACACAGACAAACACACTACACTGACTCTCTCAAACAAAACCCACACACATGCACCTACACTACATACATACACACACACATACATAACACACACACTAACGCATACCGACAACACAAACACGCATACACACACGCATACCAATAAAACACAAGCAGATGCTGAATGTAAAAGTGTGTGTGTGTGTGTGTGTGTGTTTGTGGTGTCTGTGTGCGTTCGAGCTTGTGTGTGGTGTACATTTGTTTTCAGAGATGTCCTGCTATGGCTAGCAGGTTTCTGAGACAGACGAGTTAACATTATCGCTGGAACTCTGTCTATTAGTTCACACATGGGATGTCATGGGACTTCTGTCTGCCTATTGTGCTGTATATTCATGTGTGTGTGTTTCTGAGTGTGTGATTGTACATGTTTGACAGGGTTGTTTTGTGTATCTGTGTGTGTGCTTGCATGTGGGTGTGCTCTTGCATGTGCGCTTGTTGAGTCTGCATATGTCTGGAACGATAAAGGGCAAGAGACAAATCGAAAAGGGAAAACTGATTATGTTTGTGGAAAAATATCATAAAAGGTTGGGCTGGACATTACGTAGGGGTTTCCTCTGTGAAATATGAATTGGCCTCCTCATGATGTCTTCAGTTCTGACAGGTCAGTTGAAAGGTTTTTCTGAACCAAATCTATAGGGTGGTGGGCTACATTTTTGTAGCCCAAAAGAACATTTCAAAGTTTATTAAATAATTGCCTCCGTACAACACACATGATTGTTGAAAAAAAGTTTCAAATTAAATCACATTGCACGATTACAATTAGGTTTAAGTTATTTATTTAAATAAGCACTACTTAAATAGTCTCTACTTTATCAAATCAATTGTTGAAGAAAGGATTCAAATTAAATCAAGCTGCCAGATTATAATGAGGTTTATGGTCATTTTTGTGGTTTGCACAGTTCTTTTGCACTATGAAGATGTCGCCCAATGTCTTCTTGTTCAGATCTGTCCTAATCTCACAAAGTCGTCACCTTCCCTAACAACTGAAATAACTGTTGCCGGGCATTTACAGCTTAGACTGACCGCTCTATGGGGACTGATGTGCGTCCCAAGTGGCACCTTATTCCCTTTATAGTGCACTAATTTTGACCAGGGCCCAGTGGACAAAATAGGGAACAGGGTGCCACTTGGGACTGAGTTCTACACTGTACTGTGTGGCTTGTATATACAGTAGTGTATAGTCCAGATTGACAGCAGCACATATTGATCCTGAGTTGTGTGGTCAGTGTCTAAGGCCAGATTGACAGTTTCCTGCTATTAGCATGGCTTTCGTGCGCAGCGTGCTCGGAAAATACAGTCGACCCCTCAGAAACACTGTTGTCCTTTTGTTGTCAGCGGCCAAAATCACCAACAGAGTGATCCAAACGCAGTAAAATCTCCCAGAACAAACAAACATTCACACTTTGCATCCATCTCAACTGTGTGTGCCTTGGGTCGTAAAACGAAAATCACTTTTAGAGGGAGAAAAGGAGGACTTTTTTTTTTTGTCTCGTGGGAAGAGAAACTGTACGTTAGCTGCAGCCTAAGTCTCTTTGGAAAATATATGAATGACTTGTTATCTCTGCAATTATGTGTAAATTATATAATGTATAATGTACAAATGTTGTCACGGGTGTGGACAGCGGAACTCATGAACTCTCAAATGTACAGTACCAGTCAAAAGCTTGGACACACCTACTCATTCAAGGGTTTTTCTTTATTTTTACTATTTTCTACATTTTTGAATAATAGTGAAGTCATCAAAACTATGAAATAACACATATCGAAACATGTAGGAACCAAAAAAGTTTTAAACAAATCAAAATATATTTTAGATTTTAGATTCTTCAAAGTAGCCACCCTTTGCATTGATGACAGATTTGCACACTTGGCATTCTCTCAACCGGCTTCCCCTTGAATGCTTTTCCAACAGTCTTGAAGGAGTTCCCACATATGCTGAGCACTTGTTGGCTGGTTTTCCTTCAGTCTGCGGTCCAACTCATCCCAAACCATCTCAATTGGGTTGAGGTTGGGTGATTGTGGAGGTTAAGTCATCTGATGAATCACTTTTATTGGTCAAATAGCCCTTACACAGCCAGGAGGTGTGTTTTTGGTCATTGTCCTGTTGAAAATCCAATGATAGTTCCACTAAGCGCAAACCAGATGGGATCGCTGCAGAATGCTGTGGTAGTTATGCTGGTTAAGTGTACCTTGAATTCTAAATACAGCTCTGACAGTATCACTAGCAAAGCACCCCCACACCACCACACCTCCTCCTCCTTGCTTCACGGTGGGAACCACACATGTGGAGATCATCCGTTCAACTACTCTGCGTCTCACAAAGACATGGCAGTTGGAACCAAAAATCTCAAATTTGGACTCATCAGACCAAAGAACAGATTTCCACCGGTCTAATGTCCATTGCTTGTGTTTATTGCCCCAATCAAGTTTCTTATTTTTATTGGTGTCCTTTAGTAGTGGTTTCTTGCAGCAATTCGACCATGAAGGCCTGATTCACACAGTCTCCTCTGAACAGTTGATGTTGAGATGTGTCTGTTACTTGAACTCTGTGAAGAATTTATTTTGGGTTGCAATTTCTGAGGCTGGTAATATGGACTTGGTCTTTTACCAAATAGGGCTATCTTCTTTATACCAACTCTACCTTGTCACAACACAACTGATTGGCTCAAACACATTAAGATGGAAATAAATTCAACAAATGAACTTTTAACAAAGCACACCTGTTAATTGAAATGCATTCCAGGTGACTACATCATGAAGCTGGTTGAGAGAATGCCAAGAGTGTGCAAAGCTGTCATCAAGGCAAAGGGTGGCTATTTGAAGAATCTCAAATATAAAATATATTTGGGTTTGGTTAACACTTTTTGGTTACTACATGATTCCATATGTGTTATTGTAACGGTAGTCCTCCTCCTCTTCAACCGAAAAGGAGGAGTAGTGATGGAACCAAGGCGCAGCGGGTTGAGAACACATAATTTAATTAAGACACGACAAAACAACTAAGACAGAAAACGAACTAGACTTGAATTAACAAAATAACAATACGAATGTGACAGACCTGGACGACGATCTTACATTAAACACGAAGAACGCACGAACAGGGAAAATAGACTACACAAAATGACGATGTACAATAACAAACCGAACAGTCCCGTATGGTGCGACAAACACTGACACAGGAGACAACCACCCACAACGAACACTGTGAAACAACCTGCCTAAATATGACTCTCAATTAGAGGAACGCCAAACACCTGCCTCTAATTAAGAGCCATACCAGGCAACCCTTAAACCAACATAGAAACAGAAAACATAGAATGCCCACCCAAACTCACATCCTGACCAACTAACACATACAACAAACTAACAGAAATAGGTCAGGAACGTGACATAACCACCCCCTTAAGGTGCGAACTCCGGGCGCACCAGCACAAAGTTTAGGGGAGGGTCTGGGTGGGCATCTGACCACGGTGGTGGCTCAGGCTCAGGACGAGGTCCCCACCCCACCATAGTCAATCCCAGCTCGCTAATCCCCCTCAGAATGACCACCCCTCTATTCCACCCACCTAATATATGCAACACAAAATAAAGGGACAGCTCCGGGACAAGGTAGCTCAGGACATAGAGGTAGGTGAGAATAGAGAGGTAGGTGAGAATAGAGAGGTAGATAGAGAGGTAGCTCAGGATAGAGAGGTAGCTCAGGATAGAGGGGCAACTCCGGACTGAAAGGCAGCTCCGGACAGAGAGACAGCTCTGGACTGAGGGGCAGTTCTGGATTAATGGCCGCTCTGGGCTGAGGGGCAGCTCATGACTGGCTGACGGCTCTAGACGCTCATGACTGGCTGACGGCTCTGGACGCTCATGGCTGGCTGACGGCTCTGGACGCTCATGGCTGGCTGACGGCTCTGGACGCTCATGGCTGGCTGACGGCTCTGGACGCTCATGGCTGGCTGACGGCTCTGGACGCTCATGGCTGGCTGACGGCTCTGGACGCTCATGGCTGGCGGCTCTGGCAGATCCTGTCTGGTTGGCGGCTCTAGACGCTCATGACTGGCTGACGGCTCTGGACGCTCATGGCTGGCTGACGGCTCTGGACGCTCATGGCTGGCTGACGGCTCTGGACGCTCATGGCTGGCTGACGGCTCTGGACGCTCATGGCTGGCTGACGGCTCTGGACGCTCATGGCTGGCTGACGGCTCTGGACGCTCATGGCTGGCTGACGGCTCTGGACGCTCATGGCTGGCTGATGGCTCTGGACGCTCGTGGCTGGCTGGCGGCTCTGGCAGATCCTGTCTGGTTGGCGGCTCTGGCAGATCCTGTCTGGTTGGCGGCTCTGGCAGATCCTGTCTGGTTGGCGGCTCTGGCAGATCCTGTCTGGTTGGCGGCTCTGGCAGATCCTGTCTGGTTGGCGGCTCTGGCAGATCCTGTCTGGTTGGCGGCACTGGCAGATCCTGTCTGGTTGGCGGCTCTGGCAGATCCTGACTGACGAATGGCTCTAGCGGCTCCTGACTGACTAACGGCTCTGACGGCTCGGGACAGACGGGCGGCTCTAATGGCTCGGGACAGACGGATGGCTCAGACGGCGCTGGGGAGACCTACCTAAATATGACTCTCAATTAGAGGAACGCCAAACACCTGCCTCTAATTAAGAGCCATACCAGGCAACCCTTAAACCAACATAGAAACAGAAAACATAGAATGCCCACCCAAACTCACGTCCTGACCAACTAACACATACAACAAACTAACAGAAATAGGTCAGGAACGTGACAGTTATTTTATAGTTTTGATCTCATCACAATTATTCTGCAATATATAAAATAGTTTATTTATTTTTATTTATTTCACCTTTATTTAACCAAGTAGGCTAGTTGAGAACATGTTCTCATTTGCAACTGCGACCTGGCCAAGATAAAGCATAGCAATTCGACACATACAAAAACACAGAGTTACACATGGAATAAACAAAACATACAGTCAATAATCCAGTAGAAAAAAAGAAAACAAAAAAGTATATATACAGTGAGTGCAAATGAGGTAAGATAAGGGAGTTAAGGCGTGGTGGCGACGTAATTACGCGAGTTGAGGCGTGGTGGCGAAGTAATTAGAATATAGCAATTAAACACTGGAATGGTAGATGTGCAGAAGATGAATGTGCAAGTAGAGATACCGGGGTGCAAAGTAGCAAGATAAATAAATAAATACAGCATGGGGATGAGGTAGATAGATGGGCTGTTTACAGATATGTACAGGCTATGTGTCACGATCGCCTGGAGTGGTAGGTGCAGAGTCACTTGCAGAGAGCAGAGGATACTGGGGAAAACCGTCTTTATTGGGATTCCCACGCGAACGCCCAAAACCATAGGCGATTAACAGACAGAAAAATAGTCCGACCCAACACAGGGCACAAACGGACAGGAACACAAACACGGACACACTGACTAACAGAAAACAATCCCGCACGAACATAGGCGGGCCTAACAGGCTTAAATAGACATAAATCAAGAAACAAAATAAGGGACAGGTGCAACCAATAAGACCAAATGAACAGAAAAGGAAAAAGGGATCGGTGGCGGCTAGTAGACCGGCGACGACGACTGCCGAGCGCCGCCCGAACAGGCAGGGGAGCCACCTTCGGTGGGAGTCGTGACACTATGTACAGGTGCAGTGACCTGTGAGCTGCTCTGTCAGTTGGTGCTTTAAGCTAGTGAGGAAGATATGAGACTCCAGCTTCAGTGTTTTTTGCAGTTCGTTCCAGTCATTGGCAGCAGAGAACTCGAAGGAAAGAAGACCAAAGGAGGAATTGGCTTTGGGGGTGACCAGTGAGATATACCTGCTGGAGCGCCTGCTACGAGTGGGTGCTGCTATGGTGACCAGTGAGTTGAGATAAGGCGGTGCTTTACCTAGCAGAGACATGTAGATAACCTGTAGCCAGTGAGTTTGGCAACGAGTATGAAGCGAGGGCCAACCAACGAGAGCGTACAGGTCGCAGTGTTGGTAGTGTATGAGGCTTTGGTGACAAACGGATAACGGATGGCACTGTGACAGACTGCATCCAATTTGTTGAGTGGAGTGTTGGAGGCTATTTCATAGATGACAACGCCGAAGTCAAAGATCGGTAGGATGGTCAGTTTTACGAGGGTATGTTTGGCAGCATGACTGAAGGATGCTTTGTTGCGAAATAGGAAGCTGATTTTAGATTTAATTTTGGATTGGAGATGCTTAGTGTGAGTCTGGAAGGAGAGTTTACAGTCTAACCAGACACCTAGGTATTTTTAAAAATACAAAATCCAAAAGCCAAAATCACAAGCAATTTCCCAGTAGCAAAAGTAAGCGATCGTAACAAACAAGCAAAAGATATATAATTTTTGACTAACCTTGATTTTCTTCCTCAGATGACAGTCCTATAACATCAGGTTATACATACACTCATGTTTTGTTCGAAAATGTGCATATTTAGAGCTGAAATCAATGGTTACACGTTGTGCTAACTTAGCTACTTTTTCCCACTACGTCCAGATTTTTCCTGACACTTTTTCTGACACACATATTCTGACCAAATAGCTATTCATAAACATAACAAAAAAAGACATGTTGTATAGGAAATGATAGATCCATTAGTTCTTAATGAAATCGCAGTGTTAGAATTCTAAAAATAACTTCATTACGATATGCAGCTTCGGTATAGCTAGAGTACCCAAACGTTGGCCGCCCACGACTAGTTCACATGTACGACAGATATATGAAATAGCATCATAAAATGTTTCTTACTTTTGCTGATCTTCCATCAGAATGTTGGACAAGGTGTCCTTTGTCCAGAACAATCGTTGTTTGGATTTAGAACGGCAACTTTCCCTCTTGATTTAGCACGCGCACTAGCCAAGTGGCACGGATCTCTCCATCGTCAACAAAGTCAGAGAACGGAACACGGCAAAACTCCCGAAAAAATTTCAATAATCTGATTAAACTATATTGAAAAAACAGACTTTACGATGATATGGTCACATGTATCAAATAAAATCAAAGCCGGAGATAGTAGTCGTCCATAACGGCAGCTAAACAGAAGGCAATCCCACTGTCCACCTCGCGCTCCCCAGAGTACCGGAAATGAGGGACACGTCATACAAAGAGCCTGTATTCCACTTCAGACCAAGATAAACACAACATTTCTTCTCTCACAGCCTCTTGACATCCAGGGGAAGGTCTATGAAGTGCACGTAGACTCTTACGTATCATGCCCATTTATAGGCAGGAAGAAGAACAGAGCCTCGATTTCAGACTTTCCACTTCCTGGTCAGGAAGTTTGTGCCAAATGAGTTCTGTTTGACTCACAGATATAATTCAAGCGGTTTTAGAAACTAGAGAGTGTTTTCTATCCAATAGTAATAATAATATGCATATTGTACGAGCAAGAATTGAGTACGAGGCCGTTTGAAATGGGCACCTTTAATCAGAGCTACTCAATACTGCCCCTGCAGCCATAAAAAGATAACATGCATGAAACCAAGGCTTTTACGGTTACAGAAGTCAACAAATGAGAGCACCTGGGGAGTGGGAGTTGAGCTAGGCTCTGCAGGACCTGGATTAACCTCTACATCACCAGAGGAACAGAGGAGAAGTAGGATAAGGGTACGGCTAAAGGCTATACGAACTGGCCGTCTAGCACGTTCGGAACAGAGAGTAAAAGGAGCAGGTTTCTGGGAACGATAGCATAGATTCAAGGCATAGTGTACAGACAAAGGTAAGGTAGGATGTGAGTACATTGGAGGTTAGCCTAGGCATTGAGTAATGATGAGAGATATATAGTCTCTAGAGACGTTTAAACCAGGTCATGTCATCGCATATGTAGGAGGTGGAACAACATGGTTGGTCAAGGCATATTGAGCAGGGCTAGAGGCTCTACAGTTGAATAAGACAGTAATCACTAACCAGGACAGTAATGGACGAGGCATATTGATATTAGAGAGAGGCAGGCGTAGCCAAGTGAACATATGGGTCCAGTGAGTGGTTGGGATGGCTGGGGACACGGCGAATTCAGACAGTTAGCAGGCCAGTGCTAACAAGCTAGCAGTTAGTAGAGCGGGGCTAACAAGCTAGCAGTTAGCAGACCGGGGCTAACAAGCTAGCAGTTAGCAGACCGGGTTAGCATGCAAGCAGTTAGCAGACCAGGGCAAGCAAGCTAGCAGTTAGCAGACCGGGGCTAGCAAGCTAGCAGTTAGTAGACGGGGGCTAGCAAGTTAGCAGAAGAGCCTTTGGGGGACGTCGTGACGGAGGTAAGTCTGTTATTGCCTCTTCGTGCAGTGACGTCGATAGACCAGTCATGGATTAGTAGGGTTCCAAGTAGCTCTAGGTAGCAGGCCGTGGTTAGCAGAATGGGCCTTCAGCGGGCATCGCGCCTGAGGGAATCCTTGGGCAGATTATGTCGGTATTCCAGTCGTAGAGGATCGGCGGAGTTCTGTGCCCCGTACCGGCAGTAGAAGGGGTCCGGATATTGTAGCCCAGGAGTGGGCTTCGGTGGTAGCCCAGGAGCCCTAGCCAGGCTATCTTCAGGCTAATTGGTGCTTGCTCCGGGATGGAAAATCTAGCCAGGAGTAGTCACCCGGGATTGCGGTTAGCTAATTGCGAAGATCCAGATGAAAATGTTCAGAGTTCAGAGCGATGGGAATCCAGGGATATGGAGAGAAAAAAATAGGTCCGTTATGCTCTGGTTTGAGTCACGTTGTACAAACTGGCAAGAGCTTTCCGAGCTAAAGGTTAGCTGATGACCGCTAGCAGTGGTTTTCTGACTGATAGCTGGTAGCTAGTTAACGTTAGCTGGCTAGCTTCAGTTGAGGGATTCCAGATCCGAAGTAAATAGAAATACTTTAGAAAAACCCCAGATCCACGTCACATTGGGTGAGGCGGGTTGCAGGAGAGTATTTAGAAGTTGAGGTTTAGGAAAATATTATAAAAAGATATGCGAAGAAAAATATATAAAAAGATATATACAAGGGACACGACATGACAAAGACAAAGACGTCTGACTGCTACGCCATCTTGGATTTGAAAAAATATAGTAAAAATATAGAAAAACCCTTGAAGGAGTAGGTGTTCCAAACTTTTGACTGGTACTGTATGTATAAAGAGAACGAATGCGCTGTTTGTGTCTAGTGCGCTGTTTAACGTCTCCGACATGTTTCGATGTTTTCACATACATCTTGCTGTGATGATGTACGATAGATCGCAAATCCCTACAACTTCAAGCAGTTGGTTGTTTCTCACAAATTTTACACTGAATATAAACCTTTGGTTTGAATGTACTTAGAAACTCAATGATGATTTTGTTGGTATTCTAACCCCGTCTGAAATCAGATAACTAATGTACTATACATCAAAAGCTGGGTTATAGTCAGTAGGTGATAACTAATGGAGATATAACATATTGGAAAGATTTAAAAAAACATCACACTCTTCTCTTCTTTGCAGTGTTATTTATTAATTTATTTTAGGCATGCCTTGTTGTGTCTGGGAAAAATTCTGTAGAAAATATAAGCCTGTGTCTCACATGTAGGGTTGCAAAATTCCAGTAACTTTCCCAAAAGTCTCAGTTTTTTTCAGAAATTCTGGCTGGATGATTCCCAGTTTTCCTTCTTATTTCCAGACATTTTCCAACGGGTTTTCTAGTTTTGCAACCCTACTCACATAAAATCCAAAGCCACATTTTTTCGTTCACAAGTCCCTCTACTGCTAGACATTATTAAGTCATATGATTCCTTGTTGATTTATGTGCATACCAAATGGAGTGGATAACAGCCTGGCTAAGGCTAGGAACATAGCTGTCTTTACATGGGAACATGTTCTGGGTACTGATCTCTGACACTTCTGTATCCCTTGAAAAGACAGTCCCAAACAGAAGAAAACAACAATAATATTCAGTGTTGCGTCCTCCCTTTTTCTCTTTCACCCTCCCTCTTTCTCCTTCTCTCCCTCCTCCATTTACATATCTATCTGTCTCTTATTCCCTCCCTCTCCCTATACCTGTCTCTCTCACTCGATCTCTTCTCTTTCCTTATTCCTCTTCTTCATCTCCCTCCCTCCCTTCCTCCCTCTCTCTTTGTCCTCTACATACCAGCATCTCTCTTTGTCCTCTACATACTTCTCCCCCTTGTTTAAAGCCTGAACCCTCTCCCGACCAGTGGGCTGTGGTTGCCTGTGAAAACCCATTCACATGGAACTGGTTAAGAAGGCATTCCTTCCATGGAGAAAATGTCTGGCACCAAGCGACTGTACTGTAATACAGAAACCATAGAGTAACGGGAGGTCTCTGCTAATAACATCCCTCCTGTGGCAATCTCATCCTCTGTAAGCTCCCTCTTCCTCCTGTTCTACCACTTCTATAAGAGAGAAAGCAGGGAGGGATGGAGGGAAGGAGCAATGGGATGTAGACTGTTCAAAGCAAAAGATCTGTGACCTGTCTTCCTTGTCCTTCTGTACCTTTCCATGATCCAAACCCAGAAACCAGCGAGACATGAGGTACACAATTCCAACTTTCAAATAAATGGAAAGAAAATATTTTGATGGGTACTTTTTGGAGGCTCCTTCCTCTATGGTTCAACAAAAATGCACCCAGCAGGCAAGGTGAGTCAGAAAGCAGTGTAATTGTCTTGTGTATTTTGGCTTGCCAAGCTGGGCTTGAGAAATGCTCTGGAACCCAATGCTAAAGCACGATGGTGTGTATCACAAAGTGGTTAGCTCTGGGAAAATATACAGAACTGCTAAGAATTACCCTTTGGGATAATTCCCAACCGGCTTTGCAGAGTGCACAAAAACACCTACACACATATGCGTGCAAACACAAGCACACACACACCCCTCTCTGGTTGGACATCAGCAGTCAATAGGCAAACGTATTGTTCAGTGGTACCATATCTTCCGGTAAGGAAAGATCGACCCAATCTAGAGTACATGTCAACAGCCTAGTACTAATATTCTTCTTGTTATTTGCATTAACCCCCCCCCTTACATTTTTTTGACATTTTCTTAATACATTTTTTACACTGCTGTTACTCACTGTTTATTATCTATACATAGCCGCTTTACCCCTACCTACATGTACATATTACCTCAATTACCTCGCCTAACCTGTACCCATTATATTGTGTTACTTTTTAAAACTAATTTCTTTTGGTAACTATTTTCTTAAAACTGCATTTTTGGTTAAGGGCTTGTAAGTTAACATTTCATGGTAATGTTGTATTTGGGAACATGTGACAAATAAAATGTGATTGGATTTTGATTTAGAATTTTGACTCCTCTTCTTCATAAGGTTTGGGTTAGAGTTAGTCTTTAACCATCACCAAGTATGGAGACAACCTGTCAGGTCCAACAGATTGAGCGAATTTGCTAAAGTCCTAATGTGCTAACCACTAGCTCACCAAAACCATGGGTGTGGTAGAATGGCGGGGACTGACACTACTTCAGGTCTCGTGTTGCCATCTTTTATATGATGATGACAGACAGAGCAGAAGAGTGGTTTGTTTCTCTAGCAATGAGAGTATGACTTTCATAATGTTAACATGCTGCAAATATGGACTGACTGAGGGATGGAGGACATTAGAAGACATTGACTGTATATTTAGCTTCCTGGATGAATGTTCAACAATACTAAGATGGGTTATAGAAGAATTGTAATGCAAACACACCACTGTGTGCTGAGAACAATGGGAAAAGGAATTCTACAGTTGGTTCTAGTCAGTTCAAAAAGTAAAGATACCTTAATAGAAATAGTGAAAGTCACCCAGTAAAGTCCTACCTCAGTAAAAGTCTAAAAGTATTTGATTTTTGATTTTAAATATACTTAAGTACCAAAAGTAAATGTAATTGCTAAAATATACTTAAGTATCGAAAGTAAAAATAAAAGTATAAATCATTTCAAATTCATTATATTAAGCAAACCAGGCGGCACCATTTTTATTTATTTTTATTTTTATGGATAGCCTGGGGCACACTCCAACCATCTGTCATAATTTACAAATGAAGCATGTGTTTAGTGAGTCTGCCAGATCAGAGGCAGTAGGGATATCCAGGGATGTTCTCTTGATAAGTGTGTGAATTAGACCATTTTCCTGTCCTGCTAAGCATTAAAAATGTAACAAGTACTTTCGGGTGTCAGAGAAAATGTATGAAATACATCAAATGTATTTCTATGAAAATTATATTAAATGTAATTATGATGTAATAATGATGCAACTATGATGGTGATACGATATGGGTTACAATTATCATTTTGAATATTAAGGCTATATTCAGTTCATGTTGCACACATAGACACTCAACCATGCAAATTGTCTGGGTTATTATTTATATGGACATCACACATTATAGTGTTACTCTTATTCAGACATCATACACACTCTCACTAAATCACATCCAATAACATGCAGTGGCTTGCAAAAGTATTCACCCCCTTAGCATTTTTCCTATTTTGTTGCCTCACATCCTGGAATTTAAATTGATTTTCGGGGTGTTTGTATCATTTGATTTACACAACATGCCTACCACTTTGAAGATACAAAATATATTTTTTTGTGAAACAAACAAGAAATAAGACAAAAAAAACAGAAAACTTGAGTGTGCATAACTTTCCACCCCCCCAAAGTCAATACTTTGTAGAGCCACCTTTTGCAGCAATTACAGCTGCAAGTCTCTTGGGGTAGGTCTCTATAAGCTTGGCACATCTAGCCACTGGGATTTTTTTCCCATTCTTCAAGGCAAAACTGCTCTAGCTCTTTCAAGTTGGATGGGCTCCGCTTGTGTAAAGCAATCTTTAAGTCATACCACAGATTCTCAATTGGAATGAGGTCTGGGCTTTGACTAAGCCATTCCAAGATATTTAAATGTTTCCCCTTAAACCACTCGAGTGTTGCTTTAGCAGTATGCTTAGGGTCATTGTCCTGCTGGAAGGTGAACCTCATTTTGAATATCTGTCACGACTTCCGCCGAAGTCGGTCCCTCTCCTTGTTCGGGCGGTGTTCGGCGGGCGACGTCACCGATCTTCTAGCCATCACTGATCCATTTTTCATTTTCCATTGGTTTTGTCTTGTCTTCCTTCACACCCAGAGTCTTTTGTGGCACATATGTTTGTGTCTGTCACTTTTCCTGAGTTTTCCCCGCATTCCCAGCATAAGGCGTTCGTAGATTCAGGTGCGGCTGGGAATTTCATTGATAGAGCGTTAGCTCATAGTTTAGGGACCCCATTGTTCCCGTGGATGTGCCCTTCCTCGTTCATGCCTTACATAGTCGACCATTAGGGTCAGGGCTAATTAGGGAGGTCACCGCTCATTTGGGTATGGTGACGCAGGGTGGTTACACAGAGAAAATGTGTCTTTTCCTTATTGACTCTCCTGAGTTTCCCATGGTGCTGGGCCTACCCTGGTTAGCTTGTCATAACCCTACTGTTTCTTGGCCACAGAGGACTCTCACGGGGTGGTCGCGAGAGTGCTCAGGTAGGTGTTTAGGGGTTTCCGTTGGTGCTACTACGGTGGAGAGTCCAGACCTGGTCTCCACTGTGCACATTCCCCCTGAATATGCCAATTTGGCACAGTGGAGACTCAATTACCACCTCATCGACGGGGCAATTGTACGATAGATCTCCTGGTAGACGCTGCACTTCCCAGGAGTCACGTGTGTCCCCTCTCACAGGCGGAGATCTCCGAATCCCTGCGTCAGGGGTACATTTGGTCCTCCACTTCACCAGTCTCCTCAAGTTTCTTTTTTGTGAAGAAGAAGGAGGGAGGTCTGCGTCCGTGTATTGACTACCGGGGTCTAAATCAGATTGCGGTGAGGTATAGTTACCCGCTACCTCTCATAGCCACAGTGATAGAGTCAATGCACGGGGCGCGCTTCTTCACCAAACTAGATCTCAGCGCTTACAATCTGGTGCATATCCGAGAGGGAGATGAGTGGAAGACGGCTTTCAGTACCACCTCAGGGCACTATGAGTACCTCGTCATGCCGTACGGGTTGATGAATGCGCCATCAGTCTTCCAAGCTTTTGTAGACAAGATTTTCAGGGACCTGCAGGGTGTAGTGGTGTATATTTATGACATTTTGATATACTCCGCTACACGCGCCAAGCATGTGTCCCTGGTGCGCAAAGTCCTTGGTCGCCTATTGGAGCATGAAGCATTGACCTGTAAGTCAAGGCTGAGAAATGCCTGTTTTTCCAACAGTCCGTCTCCTTCCTAGGGTACCGCATTTCCACATCAGGGGTGGAGATGGAGAGTGACTGCATTGCAGCCGTGCGTAATTGGCCGTCTCCCACCACGGTAAAGCAGGTGCAGCGATTCTTAGGGTTTGCCAACTACTACCGGAGGTTTATCCGGGGTTCCACAACGGCCGTGGTCACACCTGTTGGTGGATTACCTAACCGATCTTCCACCTTCACAGGGTAACACCACAATCCTGGTCGTTGTGGATTGTTTTTCTAAGTCCTGTCGTCTCCTCCCTTTGCCCGGTTTCCCTACGGCCCTACAAACTGTGGAGGCCCTGTTTACACACGTCTTCTGGCACTACGGGGTGCCTGAGGATATAGTGTCTGATCGGGGTTCCCAGTTCACGTCAAGGGTCTGGAAGGCGTTCATGGAATGTCTGGGGGTCTCGGTCAGCCTTACCTCAGGTATTCACCCCGAGAGTAACGGGCAGGTGGATAGAGGGAATCAGGATGTGGGTAGGTTTCTGAGGTCTTATTGCCAGGACCGGCCGGGGGAGTGGGCGGCGTTCGTGCACTTGGCAGAGATGGCCCAGAACTCGCTACGCCACTCCTCCACTAACCTTTCTCCCTTTCAGTGTGTATTGGGGTAGCAGCCGGTTCTGGCTCCTTGGCATCAGAGTCAGACCAAGGCTCCTGCGGTGGACGAATAGTTCCGGCGCGCGGAAGAAACATGGGACATGTTGTTGTCCCAGTCCACATGGGACGCCACCCATGTCCACCTTCAGCGGGCTGTACTGCGCCAGAAAGTTGGCACAGACCGTCACCACAGTGAGGCCCTGGTGTTCGCACCGGGGGACAGGGTCTGGCTCTTGATCCGAAACCTGCCCCTCCGCCTGCCGTGTCGGAAGCTGGGTCCGCGGTTTGTGGGGCCCTAACCTCTTGACGCTAGGGGTCAGAATTTTTTTCTTTTCTTAACCTGTCTAGGATGAGGGTGCCGCTAGCGGCACTCCCCCCCCACCCCCACTGAAAAACCAGTGCCGCGAAATTCAAAAAAAATATTTTTTAAAAATATTTAACTTTCACACATTAAAGTCCAATACAGCTAATGAAAGACACAGATCTTGTGAATCCAGCCAACATGTCCGATTTTTAAAATGTTTTACAGGGAAGACACAATATGTAAAGATGTACATCTATTACCTAAAAACACATTAGCATAATCCACCATCTTTTATTTGTCCACCAACACCAGTAGCTATCACCAATTCGGCTAAACTAAGATATTTATAGCCCCTAACCAAGAAAAAAACTCATCAGATGACAGTCTGATAACATATTTATGGTATGAGATAGGTTTTGTTAGAAAAAAGTGCATATTTCAGGTAGATGGCATAGGTTACAATTGCACCCACCGTCACAAATGGACTAGAAAAACTACATAGAGCAACGTGTTTACCTACTTACTAATCATCAAACATTTCGTAAAAATACACAGCATACACTAATCGAAAGACACAGATCCTGTGAATACAGACAATATTTCAGATTTTCTAATTGTCTTACAGCGAAAACACAATAAATCGTTATATTAGCATAGCACATAGCACATAGCAGCCCAGCATTGATTCTAGCAAAAGTGGGCGATAACGTCAAACATCGCCAAAATATATTAATTTTTTCACTAACCTTCTCAGAATTCTTCAGATGACACTCCTGTAACATCATATTACACAATCCATATAGAGTTTGATCGAAAATGTTTATATTTAGCCACCAAAATCATGGTTAGACAATGTGAAATGTAGCCCAGCTGGTGAGAAAATGTCCGTGCGCCATATTAGACAGTGATCTACTCTTATACATAAATACTCATAAACGTGACTAAAAAATATAGGGTGGACAGGGATTGATAGACAATTTAATTCTTAATACAATCGCGGAATTACATTTTTTAAATTATCCTTACTTTTCAATACAGTTTGCGCCAAGCGAAGCTACGTCAAAAAACATGGCGTCCTAAGCCACTAACATTTTTCGACAGAAACACGATTTATCATAATAAAAATGTCCTACTTTGAGCTGTTCTTCCATCAGTATCTTGGGCAAAGGATCCTTTCTTGGGTCTAATCGTCTTTTGGTGGAAAGCTGTCCTCTTGCCATGTGGAAATGCCAACTGCGTTCAGGATGAACTGGAAGCGTGCCCAGCAATTCACAGCGTTTCAGAAATAACTGTCCCAAAATCGCACTAAACGGATATAAATTGCTATAAAACACTTTAAATTAACTACCGTATGATGTTTTTAACTCCCATAACGAGTAGAAACATGACCAGAGTAATATTACTCCCTCCACTAATGCTTGGAACAAGTGCGGGTCGATGTCCTCCAGGCGCATTACGCAGCAAGAAAAGACTTGCTAGCTACAGGGTTTTTTAATTTATAGTGCCTGTGAACGCGCAATCGACCCCATTCAAATCGTCATCACGTAAAGGCATCCAGGGGAAGACGTAAGCAGTGTCCGTATACTCATAGCAATAACAGTGCCCTTTTAACTGACTCCAGATCAGGGGCCAAAATTTCTGAAATCTGACTCCATGTCAGGGAAATTGCTGTAGAATGACTTCTGTTCCACTTAGAGACAAAATTTCAACTCCTATAGAAACTATAGACTGTTTTCTATCCAATAATAATAATAATATGCATATTGTACGATCAAGAATTTTGTGGGAAGCCGTTTCAAAAATTACACGATTAGCATAAATAGTGACAACAGCGCCCCCATCCTCAACAGGTTAAAATATCGTTCCCAAGGTAAACGGATATTTTCTCTGGCCCAGATCGTAGAATATGCATATACTTTACAGATTAGGATAGAAAACACTCCAAAGTTTCCAAAACTATCAAAATATTGTCTGTGAGTATAACAAAACGTATTCTGCAGATGAAAACCTGAGAATATATAACCCGGAAGTGATATTTAAAAAATAAATAAAAAAAATGTGTTTCTTGGACCGTCTTTCTTCCATTTAAAGGGGTATCAACCAGATTCCTTTTCCAATGGCTTCCTCAGGCTGTGACCAGGCTTTAGACATAGTTTCAGGGTTTATTTTGAAAAATGAGCGAGATGTTTCATAAGTAGTCAGGTGTCCTCCGAATAGTTCCTGCGCGAGCGAGAGGAGCTCTCCATTTTCTGTTTGTCTCTTAATAACCAACATAATTGATAATATTTCAACCGGACCGTAACCTATTCAATAAGAGAGAAAAGGAAAATGGAGAGCTCCCCTCTGGCGCGCAGGAACTATTCAAAGGACACCTGACTACTTTTGAAAAATCTTGTTCATTTTTCAAAATAAAAGCCTGAAACTATGTCTAAAGCCTTGTCACAGCCTGAGGAAGCCATTGGAAAAGGAATCTGGTTGATACCCCTTTAAATGGAAGAGGGGCAGGCAATGAAACAGGGAAACAAAAAAAAATGCACTTCCGGGTTGGATTTCCTCAGGTTTTTGCCTGCAACATCAGTTCTGTTATACTCACAGACAATATTTTGACAGTTTGGAAACTTTGGAGTGTTTTCTATCCTAATCTGTAAATTATATGCATATTCTACTATCTGGGCCTGAGAAATAGTCAGTTTACCTTGGGAACGTTATTTAAAATAAAATAAAAAATTCTGCCCCCTAGCTGAAAGAAGTTAAACAAGGGTGCCCGCTGTCACCATATCTATTCATTATGGCCATTGAAATGCTAACTATTAAAATCAAATCAAATAACAACATTAGAGGATTAGAAATCCAAGTCTTGACTCAAGTGTTATATTACGTCCGCAAGCTAGATCCCTGTAATGTCTCATTAAAGATATAGATAACTTTTCTGGACTCTCTGGATTAAAATCAAATGATGATCAGTGTATAATATTACGTTTTGGATCCTCACAAAATAAAACTTTTACATTACCCTACCTATAAAATGGGCTGACGGTGAAGTAGATATACTTGGTATTCAAATCACATGTCACACCCTTATCTGTTTCACCTGTCTTTGTGATTGTCTACACCCCCCTCCAGTTGTCACCTATCTTCCCCATTATCCCCTGTTTATTTATACCTGTGTTCTCTGTTGGTCTGTTGCCAGTTCGTCTTGTTTGTCAGGTCAACCAGCGTTTATGTGTCTCAGCTCCTGCTTTTCCCAGTCTCTCTTTTTCTCGCCCTCCTGGTTTTGACCTTTGCCTTTCCTGACTCTGAACCCGCCTGCCTGACCACTCTGCCTGCACCTGAGCCTGCCTGCCGACCTGTACCTTTTCCCCACCTCTGGATTATTGACCTCTGCCTACCTTGATCCTGAGCCTGCTTTCTGCCCGGTACCGTTGCCCCACCTTTGGTTTCCTGATCCCTGCCTGCTTGAACTGTCTATTGCCTGCTCCTGTTGGATTATTAAACCATTGCTAATTCAACGTTGACTGCATCTGGGTCTTATATCACAAAATATATAAATTAGCTCTCCACAACAAATTTCAATAGAAAATTTGAAAAAATAGATAAGATTCTGCAACCATGGAGAGGTAAATACCTGTCTATTTATGTAAAAATTGCCCTGATTAACTCCTCCGTCATATTGCAGTTTACTCACTTACTTATGGCTCTGCCTACTCCTGATTATATGATTTTCAAATCATATGAGCAATTAATATTTAGCTTTATCTGGGATGCTAAACCAGACAAGGTAAAGTGTGCCTATCTATATAATGAAGATGAACTGGGTGAATTCAGATTATTACATATGAAAGCACTAAACCTCTCTCTAAAGGCTTCACTTATCCAAAAGTTTTACTTGAACCCTAAATGGTTCTCAAGTAGATTACAAAGAAACGCTCATCCATTGTAGGAAAATTGCCTTTGTACAGATTGCCATGTCTCATTTTCAATTAATTGAAAATTTAACTTTTTTCATACAGGCATTGCAGAGTTGGCTACAATTTAAATTTCATCCCCTTGAAAATATAGAACAAATATTCCAACAAATATTATGGCTGAACTCAAATGTGTTGGCTGAAAAAATAACTGTATTTATGGAAAAGGGTATTTTGTTTTTAAATTATATGTCACGTTCCTGACCTATTTCTGTTAGTTTGTTGCATGTGTTAGTTGGTCAGGACGTGAGTTTGGGTGGGCATTCTATGCTTTCTGTTTCTATGTTGGTTTAAGGGTTGCCTGGTATGGCTCTTAATTAGAGGCAGGTGTTTTGCGTTTTCCTCTAATTGAGAGTCATATTTCGGTAGGTTGTTTCACAGTGTTCGTTGTGGGTGGTTGTCTCCTGTGTCAGTGTTTGTTCGGTTTGTTTTTGTACATCGTCATTTTGTGGAGTCTATTTTCCCTGTTCGTGCGTTATTCGTGTTTAATGTAAGTTCGTCGTCCAGGTCTGTCTACTCCGTTTGTTGTTTTGTTAGTTTATAGTGAAGTTCGTGTTTTCGTCTTTTCTTTAAATAAATTATGTATTCACAACCCGCTGCGCCTTGGTTCCATCACTACTCCTCCTTTTCGGTTGAAGAGGAGGAGGACTACAGTTACAGAACCACCCACCTAAAGGAAGCCAGAACCAAGCAGCGGTGTAATCGGAGGAAGGGACAGCGCAAGAAGGAGGAATGGACATGGGAGGATGTTTTGGACGGTAAAGGTTGCTACACATGGGAGGAGATCCTGGCTGGAAGGGATCGCCTCCCATGGGAACAGCTGGAGGCACTGAGGAGAGCAGAGGCAACCGGAGAAGGGAACCGGCGTTATGAGGGGATGCGTCTAGCACGGAAGCCCGAAAAGGGGGGAGGCTAAGAGGTAGTGGGCCAAGGGCAGGTAGGAGACCTGCGCCCACTTCCCAGGCTAACCGTGGAGAGCTGGAGTACGGGCAGACACTGTGTTACGCAGTAGAGTGCACGGTGTCTCCTGTACGTGTGCATAGCCCAGTGCGGGTTATTCCACCTCCCCGCACTGGTAGGGCTAGATGGAGCATTGAGCCAAGCGCCATGAAGCCGGCTCTACATATCTGGCCACCAGTACGTCTCCTTGGGCCGGCTTACATGGCACCAGCCTTACGCATGGTGTCCCCGGTTCGCCTACATAGCCCAGTGCGGGTTATTCCACCTCCCCGCACTGGTCGGGCGACGGGGAGCATTCAGCCAGGTAAGGTTGGGCAGGCCCAGTGCTCAAGGGAGCCAATACGCCTGCACGGTCCGGTATTTCCGGCGCCACCTCCCCGCCCCAGCCCAGTACCACCAGTGCCTACACCACGCACCAGGCTTCTAGTGCGTTTCCAGAGCCCTGTTCCTCCTCCACGCACTCTCTCTATGGTGCGTGTCTCCAGTCCGGTGCCTCCAGTTCCGGCACCACGCACTAAGCCACCTGTGCGTCTCCAGAGCCCTGTACACACTGTTCCTTCTCCCCGTACTCGTCATGATGTGCGTGCACTCAGCCCGGTGCCACCAGTGCCGGTACCACGCACCAGGCATATAGTACGTTTTGAGAGTCCAGTGTGCCCTGTCCCTGCTCCCCGCACTAGGCTTGAAGTGCGTGTCTCCAGTCCGGTGCCTCCAGTTCCGGCACCACGCACCAGGCCTACAGTGCGTCTCAGCTGGCCAGAGTCTGCCGTCTGCCCAACGGCGCCTGAACTGTTCGTCTGCCAAGCGCCGCATGAACTGCCCGTCTGCCATGAGCCTACAGAGCCTTCCGCCAGACAGGAGCAGCCAAAGCCTTCCGCCAGACAGGATCAGTCTGAGCCATCCGTCTCCGCAGCGCCATCTGAGCCATCCGTCTCCGCAGCGCCATCTGAGCCATCCGTCTCCTCAGCGCCATCTGAGCCATCCGTCTCCCCAGTGCCATCTGAGCCATCCGTCTCCCCAGCGCCGTCTGAGCCATCCGTCTGTCCCGAGCCATTAGAGCCGCCCGTCTGTCCCGAGCCGTCAGAGCCGTTAGTCAGTCAGGAGCCGCTAGAGCCATTCGTCAGTCAGGATCTGCCAGAGCCGCCAACCAGACAGGATCTGCCAGAGCCGCCAACCAGACAGGATCTGCCAGAGCCGCCAACCAGACAGGATCTGCCAGAGCCGCCAACCAGACAGGATCTGCCAGAGCCGCCAACCAGACAGGATCTGCCAGAGCCGTCAGCCAGCCATGAGCGTCCAGAGCCGTCAGCCAGCCATGAGCTGTCCCTCAGCCCAGAGCGGCTATTTATCCAGAACTGCCCCTCAGTCCAGAGCTGTCTCTCTGTCCGGAGCTGTCTTTCAGTCCGGAGTTGCCCCTCTATCCTGAGCTACCTCTCTATCCTGAGCTACCTCTCTACCCTGAGCTATCCCTCTGTCCTGAGCTATCCCTCTGTCCTGAGCTATCCCTCTATCCCGGTGCTGCCCCTTGTCTCGATGTTACCCAAAAGATTAAGTGGGGGTAATATGAGGGTGGTCATTTGTAGAGGGAGATGTAAGCTGGGATTGACTATGGTGGGGTGGGGACCTCGCCCTGAGCCTGAGCCACCACCGTGGTCAGATGCCCACCCAGACCCTCCCCTAGACTTTGTGCTGGTGCGCCCGGAGTTCGCACCTTAAGGGGGGGGGGGTTATGTCACGTTCCTGACCTATTTCTGTTAGTTTGTTGTATGTGTTAGTTGGTCAGGACGTGAGTTTGGGTGGGCATTCTATGTTTTCTGTTTCTATGTTGATTTAAGGTTTGCCTGGTATGGCTCTTAATTAGAGGCAGGTGTTTTGCGTTTTCCTCTAATTGAGAGTCATATTTCGGTAGGTTGTTTCACAGTGTTCGTTGTGGGTGGTTGTCTCCTGTGTCAGTGTTTGTCGCACCATACGGGACTGTTCGGTTTGTTTTTGTACATCGTCATTTTGTGGAGTCTATTTTCCCTGTTCGTGCGTTCTTCGTGTTTAATGTAAGTTTGTCGTCCAGGTCTGTCTACTCCATTTGTTGTTTTGTTAGTTTATAGTGAAGTTCGTGTTTTCGTGTTTTCTTTAAATAAATGATGTATTCACAACCCGCTGCGCCTTGGTTCCATCACTGCTCCTCCTTTTCGGTTGAAGAGGAGGAGGACTACCGTTACATTATATTGTAAATTGGAGTTGGAAATTGGATTTCATGGAGTAATCAGAATTCTATGGGAAGGTCTGCTCAATCCAAGATTACAAACAATTGATTACAGAATTAATCCAAAAATGGAGGAAGCATGTGCCCAATATAAAGTATCAGAACAGCACAAATAGGAAAGTATACCAGTTTCATTTGAGGACCAGGATGTTGACAGCTGTGCCATACAGACTGCAAAATAGTTGGAAAGTGATTTGTGATGTACCGATTCCATGCTACACGGTGTATGAATTGATATTTGAAACTAGGCAAGATGCAGGACTTTGTGCTTTTCAGCAAAAATTAGTGTACAGATTCTTACCACCAACAAAATGTTGAATATTTGGGGCATACAATCATCACAGCTCTGCAGATTTTGTTGTGACGATTAGACCAGTTGTTTTGGTATTGCCCTCAGGTAGCCTGTTTCTGGTCTCAGGTTCAGGAATGGCTGAAAATGCATAACATTTGATCTAAAATTGGGAGATGGGAGATCTGGAGAGACCGGGTCAGTCAATTCCTAATATACTAATACTCTTAGGAAAAGTATGTATCTTCAACTCGTGTAACGGATGTGAAATGGCTAGCTAGTTAGCGGGTACGCGCTAGTAGCATTTCAATCAGTTACGTCACTTGCTCTGAGACTTTAAGTAGGGTTGAGATCCTTCTCTGTGTGGCCACAGACCCGGAAAAAGTGAAGGCTATTGCAGGGATGACAGAGAAGGATCTCATGGAGGATAACACGGATGTGCCCTCCCAGGGGAAGATTCGGTCCTTTCTCGGAATGATAGTCTATTACCAGCAGTTCATTGAGGGGTGCTCCACCATCGCTAAGCCGCTGCATGGGCTGACAACTGGGACGAAGGCACCACGCCATGGGAAAGGAAAGAGGAAAAGAAGAATAAATAGGAAACTCACAGCAGCAGACTGGACTGGTGAGTGCAAACAGGCCTTTAGTCAGTTGAAACAAGCTCTCCTCAATCAGGTCATGCTAGCCCACCCTGATTTTAGTAGACCTTTCTTGCTGTCTGTAGACGCATCTAGTAATGGATTAGGTGCTGTCCTCTCCCAAGTGCCAGAGGATGGGTCTGCAGCCAGGCCCGTAGCATTCGCTAGCAAATCTCTTACTTATGCACAGTCAAAGTATCCTGCCCATAGGTTAGAGTTTTTTGCTTTACGCTGGGCAGTCTGTGAGAAGTTTAGTCATTGGCTAAGGGGCAAGCCTTTTACTGTATGGACAGACAACAATCCATTAACATACATCCTGTCCAAGCCCAAATTGGACGCCTGTGAACAGAGATGGGTTGCTAAACTCGCTCCATTCGAGTTTGACATAAAGTACATCCCCGGTCCCAAAAATGTCATTGCTGATGCACTCAGTAGACAGCCATTTGTGCAGCCGAGCGCTCTCCACCGCATCACAAGGGTTCCATACAAGGCCTTGCTGGAAGAAGCTGCGGGAGTACATGCTGAGAAGGTGCAAGATGTGTTCTGCTGGTCGAACCACCCATTCGACCTCGAAAGCTGCTCACCGTCAATTGAGGCAGATGCCTGTGAAATTGTCATGGACTGCCAAACTACCTCCTCCTTTTCCGCAGCAACCAGTGATCCGGGTCAACAGCATCAATGTAACAGTATAACTTTAAACCGTCCCCTCGCCCCGACACGGGCGCGAACCAGGGACCCTCTGCACACATCAACAACTGACACCCACGAAGCGTCGTTACCCATCGCGCCACAAAAGCCGCGGCCCTTGCAGAGCAAGGGGCAACCCTACTTAAAGTCTCAGAGCAAGTGACGTAACTGATTGAAATGCTACTAGCGCGTACCCGCTAACTAGCTAGCCATTTCACATCCGTTACACTCATCCCCCTTTTGGGCTTTTGTGCCGCGGCTTTTGTGGAGCGATGGGTAACGACGCTTCGTGGGTGACTGTTGTTGATGTGTGCAGAGGGTCCCTGGTTCGCGCCCGTGTCGGGGCGAGGGGACGACGTAAAGTTTATACTGTTACATTGATGCTGTTGACCCGGATCACTGGTTGCTGCGGAAAAGGAGGAGGTTGAAAGGGGGGTGAGTGTAACGGATGTGAAATGGCTAGCTAGTTAGCGGGTACGCGCTAGTAGCATTTCAATCAGTTACGTCACTTGCTCTGAGACTTTAAGTAGGGTTGCCCCTTGCTCTGCAAGGGCCGCGGCTTTTGTGGAGCGATGGGTAACGACGCTTCGTGGGTGACTGTTGTTGCTGTGTGCAGAGGGTCCCAGGTTCGCGCCCGTGTTGGGGCGAGGGAACGACGTAAAGTTATACTGTTACACTCGCAATCTGTGGACTCTATTTGATTAGATTCAAATTGTATGTTAAACATCGTAGCATAGTTGAAAGATATATGGTGCGTAGAAATCCAAAGAGGGTGGCCAGTAGAGATAGGTGGGATGGGCTGAGGAAAGCTGGGGGTTTGGGATGTGGAATTGGAAACAAGTGGGATTGGAGTTGCTGGGTGGGGAATAGTATGACGGTCAAAGATAAAAGTAAAAAATGAAGTCAAAATAAAACATAACAAAGTCAGTTTGAATGACATTGAAGGGCAGTGTTATGGCCAATGCTTGTTTGCCCCAGGCTGATGCCGCGCAAGTGTTTTTACACATGCATATACACACACATTCATTCAAATGCACACAGGTGCAAATACATGGATACACCCACACATGTAAATAGTGCCGTACATGCATTCAATAATATACAGTTGGCATTGCTTTTATTTGTTTTGTTGTCCTTGATGTCTTTAGTTTTTTTTATCGGGGCGGTTCTGTTGGGGGGGGGGGGGTCTTGTTGGGGAACTGTGGGGGGAATCTTGGAGGGCTGGTGGCCTGATGGTTTGGGGGCTTGGGCCGGTGGCTGATAGGTTGCTGGTTCGGGTCCCTGTTTTTGACCTTGTGGGAGATCTGTCGACATGCCCTTGAGCAGGGGGTTGACCCTGGTTGCTTCTTGACCCTGGTTACTTCAGCCATCATTGGACTACCGATCCCCTTGTCCCTTTAAAATCCATCCCTGCTCTGGAATTTGGGCTTGTTTCCTGGGCTCAAATCAAATCCAATCAAATTGTCACATGCGTCGAATACAACAGGTTTAGACCTTACAGTGAAACGCTTACTTACAAGCCCTTAATCAACAATGCAGTTTTAAGAACCCCCCCCCCCCCAAAAAAGGTAAAAGATAAGAGTAACAAATAATTAACGAGCAGCAGTAAATAACAATAGCGGGGCTATATACAGGGGGTACCAGTACAGAGTCAATGTGCGGGGGCACTGGTTGAACTGTATTTACTCTAATTGAATTATTTGAGTTCTGGGACACTGCGGCCATGCTGTGGAGGAAGTTGCTCCCTTGCCTGCTGGTTCTGAAACAGAAAATCAGTTTTTAAAAAATAACTAAAAACAAACGTCAATTACTCGTATTCACCGAATGATTTTGCTCCCAATGCTTCATTGTTTGTCTTTGCAGTGTGGACGCTTGTGGAAAGAGTCTTTCGCTTGTGGAAAGAGTCTTTCAGTAACAGCACATGATTGGTGAGTTGGTGAAAGTCAGGTTCTCATCAGTGTAGTACAGATCTGTGAGTGTGTGAGAGCGTGTGTGTCTGAACAGAATGAGGTATGATGATAAATTAGAATCAGGAAGAAGGGAAAAGAAGAGAGGGAGAGGGGGGAAACTTCAGGTGAAGCCAAAGGAGGATGAAGAACAAGAGGGGGATGAATAAAGAGTCCCCCTCTTGATTCAGAAGTAGGGATGAGGCGATGAGTGAGGTTTGAGAGATATACTGTAGTTACCTTCTCACTGCTATGCCCTGGAGGATCATCATTATCAAGGCCACTCAAATCCACGTACAGCTAGCTGTAAGATCTTATGTTGACCACCCTGTTGCAGAACTTTCCTGCAATGTACGACATTTAAAACTGGTAGTGTATTTGAGGTTTAAAAAGGCGTCTGAAATTTGTAATTTCACTTATGAAAAATGTATCAAGCCCGACAAAGCAGTTAATTAATTATAATCCATATAATAATTCACATTTCCTGTTGCTGTAAGATTGTTTCCCTGCTGTATCAAACTGGCTCAAATTAAGATCCTACACCTGTAAGTACAGTATCTGACACAGACACGGGTCTTTATGAAGTACTGTGTGAAGGTGTGAAGGTGAACGGAAAGGTTCTGGAGCAACGAACCGCCCTTGCTGTCTCTGCCTGGCCGGTTCCCCTCTCTCCACTGGGATTCTCTGCCTCTAACCCTATTACAGGGGCTGAGTCACTGGCTTACTGGTGCTCTTTCATGCCGTCCCTAGGAGGGGTGCGTCACTTGAGTGGGTTGAGTTACTAACGTGATCTTCCTGTCTGGGTTGCCGCCCCCCCTTGGTTTGTGCTGTGGTGGAGATCTTTGTGGGCTATACTCGGCCTTGTCTCAGGATGGTAAGTTGGTGGTTGGTGATATCCCTCTAGTGTTGTGGGGGCTGTGCTTTGGCAAAGTGGGTGGGGTTATATCCTTCCTGTTTGGCCCTGTCCGGGGGTATCATCGGATGGGGCCACAGTGTCTCCTGACCCCTCCTGTCTCAGCCTCTAGTATTTATGCTGCAGTAGTTTACGTGTCGGGGGGCTAGGGTCAGTTGGTTATATCTGGAGTACTTCTCCTGTCTTATCCGGTGTCCTGTGTGAATTTAAGTATGCTCTCTCTAATTCTCTCCTTCGCTCTTTCTTTCTCTCTCTCTGAGGACCTGAGCCCTAGGACCATGCGTCAGGACTACCGGGCATGATGACTCCTTGCTGTCCCCAGTCCACCTGGCCTTGCTGCTGTTCCAGTTTCAACTGTTCTGCCTGCGGCTATGGAATCCTGACCTGTCCACCGGACGTGCTACCTGTTCCAGACCTGCTGTTTTCAACTCTCTAGAGACCGCGGGAGCGGTAGAGATACTCTTAATGATCGGCTATGAAAAGCCAACTGACATTTACTCCTGATTATTATTTGACCATGCTGGTCATTTATGAACATTTGAACATCTTGGCCATGTTCTGTTATAATCTCCACCCGGCACAGCCAGAAGAGGACTGGCCACCCCTCATAGCCTGGTTCCTCTCTAGGTTTCTTCCTAGGTTTTGGCCTTTCTAGGGAGTTTTTCCTAGCCACTGTGCTTCTACACCTGCATTGCTTGCTGTTTGGGGTTTTAGGCTGGGTTTCTGTACAACACTTCGAGATATTAGCTGATGTACGAAGGGCTATATAAAATAAACTTGATTTGATTTGATTTTTGGAAACCGAGTGTACATTTTTGCATTATATTACATGTATGTTATAGAGCGAATGCAGTGCATTAAACTAGGTAAGGAAACTACATATCCCCACCATTGCAAGTAAAGCCTTCCCCCCAAAAAGCATATTTTGGTAAAACAGTGTAGAGGTTGCACTTGTACTCAAAATATCTAGGATCAGTTGTGTCTGCTCATATCCCAAACTTCACCTACAGAGTGAAACATATTTAACTGACCTTAGATCAGATCCTATGGGTCATTTCACCCTCCTGTCTATGTGAGTGTTGCAGTATAAAATATAGGACCAGCTACCACACTCTGGAAACAATTACTGGGTAATAATCAGCACATTCTTTCATCCTTCCATCTCAGCTGATTAGAACATCCATTGGTATGTAAGGTTAACCTCACATACACACACATACACATTCACGAGGATGTGCACACACACACACACACACACACACACACACACACACACACACACACACACACACACACACACACACACACACACACACACACACACACACACACACACACACACACACACACACATATTCAAAAGAATGTGCACACACACACACACACACATACACATTCACACATGATGTGTGTTTGTGTATGTGTGTGTAGGGTGTGTTGTGCATTAGAGAGTGAATTTAAAAATAGAATTCACAAACTATGGGAAGGGGGATTGAAGGTTGAGGGGGTAAACACACACACAGATGTTGATTAATGAGTTTTGAGCAGAGACCACCCATGGTCAAATTAACCTGCCATAAATACAGGAGCAGTAAAATACCATTCAGTCGCCACTCTCCTATTTACTCACCCTGCAGCATCTTGCCTGCTTGTGTGTGTGTGTGTGTGTGTGTGTGTGTGTGTGTGTGTGTGTGTGTGTGTGTGTGTGTGTGTGTGTGTGTGTGTGTGTGTGTGTGTGTGTGTGTCGAATAGGGATTACTTTAACAGCACTGTTTAAAATGTGGGCTTCTCCTGTTGTTTCATCCCCTCTGTGTTGCCTATTTCTAGTGTTGTTTCTTCCTTTTCTCAGCCAGATGGACGTGAGGTTGGCCATCCCTGTCCTCTAATCTCTACGGAGCTCTCTTTCCCAGGGTGAAAACACTGACATCCTTCTTCTCTCCTCCGTCCCCACCCCCCTGTTATCAGTGTCAAATAATGACCCAGGGGAAACAGAGCTCAGGTACAATATGGGCCAGGTTAACCAAGGGGGAGGCTAGCCAAAATATCATTCCTCCATCTCTCTCCCGCCCCTGAAATGCCAGCCAGGTTTCTTGGCAGAGCCACAGGACCAGCACAAAGGAATTTCCCCCTGAAATGTATATCAATTTCAGAGTGCCACAGTTTAAACATTGGGTAAAAAAAAGACCCTGCCTCTCCTCCCTCTTTTCTCCCTGCTTTCTTTTCTTGTCTGCTCTCGTTGTTTTTCTTCCTTTTCCCTCCCTTCCTGTCCTCTGATCATTTGCACTTTTCTTTTCTCCCTCCCCTGTTCTCACTCCTTTACTCCTTTACCCGTCCCGTGTTTTCCTCTTCTCTCCAGCTTTTCTCCTCCCCTGTTCTCACTCCTTTACTCCTTTACCCGTCCCGTGTTTTCCTCTTCTCTCCAGCTTTTCTCCTCCCCTGTTCTCACTCCTTTACTCCTTTACCCGTCCCGTGTTTTCCTCTTCTCTCCAGCTTTTCTCCCTCCCCTGTTCTCACTCCTTTACTCCTTTACCCGTCCCGTGTTTTCCTCTTCTCTCCAGCTTTTCTCCTCCCCTGTTCTCACTCCTTTACTCCTTTACCCGTCCCGTGTTTTCCTCTTCTCTCCAGCTTTTCTCCTCCCCTGTTCTCACTCCTTTACTCCTTTACCCGTCCCGTGTTTTCCTCTTCCCTCCAACTTTTCTCCTCCCCTGTTCTCACTCCTTTACTCCTTTACCCGTCCCGTGTTTTCCTCTTCTCTCCAGCTTTTCTCCCTCCCCTGTTCTCACTCCTTTACTCCTTTACCCGTCCCGTGTTTTCCTCTTCTCTCCAGCTTTTCTCCCTCCCCTGTTCTCACTCCTTTACTCCTTTACCCGTCCCGTGTTTTCCTCTTCTCTCCAGCTTTTCTCCCTCCCCTGTTCTCACTCCTTTACTCCTTTACCCGTCCCGTGTTTTCCTCTTCTCTCCAGCTTTTCTCCCTCCCCTGTTCTCACTCCTTTACTCCTTTACCCGTCCCGTGTTTTCCTCTTCTCTCCAGCTTTTCTCCCTCCCCTGTTCTCACTCCTTTACTCCTTTACCCGTCCCGTGTTTTCCTCTTCTCTCCAGCTTTTCTCCTCCCCTGTTCTCACTCCTTTACTCCTTTACCCGTCCCGTGTTTTCCTCTTCTCTCCAGCTTTTGTCCTCCCCTGTTCTCTCCTTTCCTTCTCCTCTCCGATTTCCCTCTACACTCGTTCCTCCCTTCCTCTCTTTTGTTCTCCACTCCTTTCTCCCTCTCTTTCTCTCTCTCTCTCTTCTCTCCTCCACCTCTCTGTAGCCACCGTGGTGAATGCCATGCATTCCATTGTAAGGTTATAGCAGACAAAAGTGAACCAGAATCACCTGAGAGAGAAAACCACCCTTCTGAAACAGGGAGAGGAGAAAGAGGCTGATACAGAGAGAAGAAACGAGGGAGTGTGAAAGACGGAGAAGAGAAAGAGATGGGGATAGCAGCAGTAAAGTCACGGTTTATAGAGAAGAAAATAGTAGACTTTCAACGAGGGAAAGATAGTGAGAAATGGAGAAAGTTGAAAAGAGGGATAATAAAAGAGAGGAAAAAAACAGAGATACTAAGATATTCTCTGTAGCCAGAAACACAGGAACACCTGTCCCATCCGGGCCTCTGGTGACCTTTGAACTTTGACCTCTATTACTAACTATATCCTCTGTCACCGATGGGTGACATGTTGAGAGAAGTAAAATATCAAGATTCTAACAGAAATAACTGTTTTAGATATTCAGCAAGGTACCTTACACAATAGATTACTGTAGATTGCATGACGTGCATTTTCAATAAGACGACCCTGTCAAGGATACCGCTAAAAGAGAGGTTTAACTTTAACCTGTCTAGGATGAGGGTGCCGCTAGCGGCACTCCCCCCCCACCCCCACTGAAAAACCAGTGCCGCGAAATTCAAAAAAAATATTTTTTTTAAATATTTAACTTTCACACATTAAAGTCCAATACAGCTAATGAAAGACACAGATCTTGTGAATCCAGCCAACATGTCCGATTTTTAAAATGTTTTACAGGGAAGACACAATATGTAAAGATGTACATCTATTACCTAAAAACACATTAGCATAATCCACCATCTTTTATTTGTCCACCAACACCAGTAGCTATCACCAACTCGGCTAAACTAAGATATTTATAGCCCCTAACCAAGAAAAAAACTCATCAGATGACAGTCTGATAACATATTTATGGTATGGGATAGGTTTTGTTAGAAAAAAGTGCATATTTCAGGTAGATGGCATAGGTTACAATTCCACCCACCCTCACAAATGGACAAGAAAAACTACATAGAGCAACGTGTTTACCTACTTACTAATCATCAAACATTTCGTAAAAATACACAGCATACACTAATCGAAAGACACAGATCCTGTGAATACAGACAATATTTCAGATTTTCTAAGTGTCTTACAGCGAAAACACAATAAATCGTTATATTAGCATAGCACATAGCACATAGCAGCCCAGCATTGATTCTAGCCAAAGTGAGCGATGATGTCAACATCGCCAAAATATATAAATTTTTTCACTAACCTTCTCAGAATTCTTCAGATGACACTCCTGTAACATCATATTACACAATCCATATAGAGTTTGATCGAAAATGTTTATATTTAGCCACCAAAATCATGGTTAGACAATGTGAAATGTAGCCCAGCTGGTGAGGAAATGTCCGTGCGCCATATTAGACAGTGATCTACTCTTATACATAAATACTCATAAACGTGACTAAAAAATATAGGGTGGACAGGGATTGATAGACAATTTAATTCTTAATACAATCGCGGAATTACATTTTTTAAATTATCCTTACTTTTCAATACAGTTTGCGCCAAGCGAAGCTACGTCAAAAAACATGGCGTCCTAAGCCACTAACATTTTTCGACAGAAACACGATTTATCATAATAAAAATGTCCTACTTTGAGCTGTTCTTCCATCAGTATCTTGGGCAAAGGATCCTTTCTTGGGTCTAATCGTCTTTTGGTGGAAAGCTGTCCTCTTGCCATGTGGAAATGCCAACTGCGTTCGGGATGAACTGGAAGCGTGCCCAGCAATTCACAGCGTTTCAGAAATAAATGTCCCAAAATCGCACTAAACGGATATAAATTGCTATAAAACGCTTTAAATTAACTACCTTATGATGTTTTTAACTCCCATAACGAGTAGAAACATGACCAGAGTAATATTACTCCCTCCACTAATGCTTGGAACAAGTGCGGGTCGATGTCCTCCAGGCGCATTACGCAGCAAGAAAAGAGTTCCTAGCTACAGGGTTTTTTAATTTGTAGTGCCTGTGAACGCGCAATCGACCCCATTCAAATCGTCATCACGTAAAGGCATCCAGGGGAAGACGTAAGCAGTGTCCGTATACTCATAGCAATAACTGCGGCCTTTTAACTGACTCCAGATCAGGGGCCAAAATTTCTGAAATCTGACTCCATGTCAGGGAAATTGCTGTAGAATGACTTCTGTTCCACTTAGAGACAAAATTTCAACTCCTATAGAAACTATAGACTGTTTTCTATCCAATAATAATAATAATATGCATATTGTACGATCAAGAATTTTGTGGGAAGCCGTTTCAAAAATTACACGATTAGCATAAATAGTGACAACAGCGCCCCCATCCTCAACAGGTTAAAAAGCTTGAGTCACCCCTAAAGTAGGCCCTTCCCCACACTTAAAACCACACAAATATATACAAACACGTAGACACCACACAAATATACACACATGCAAACACCCTCCACCCAACTACCAACACATACAGACTACTCACAGACCATGTATACAACCACACCCATGCATTTACACCCCAAACACACACACCCCACCCAAAACATACACACAGAAACACACACAATCACACTCCTGTGAATATACCCCCCAAATTAGCACACAGTGGGACCATTCTCCACACACCAGGGTGGGGTACACGGTGAGACATATTAGCGACGCCAGCCCTCTCCGTCAGAGGTTATTTCAGGGATTTGACACACATCCATAGTTAAACAGCCTGTATGATGCAATGGTGTGGGTTTCCAGTTAGTAAACCGCCACTGTTTGTTTTGACGCTTGTCATGGAGAAGGAATGGAGAGGGTGGGGAAGGGAGGGTGGAAGGGAGGGAAAAAATGGACTTACGATCAGGTGTTTTTCCCTCTTCAGGGGAATTTTGGCACCTTGTAAGTGTGTGAGAGGAGACTGACCTGTTGACGGTAGAGAGGTATTGTACAGGAGACTGGTCTGTTAACGGTAGAGAGGTACTGTACAGGAGACTGGTCTGTTAACGGTAGAGAGGTACTGTACAGGAGACTGGTCTGTTAACGGTAGAGAGGTACTGTACAGGAGACTGGTCTGTTAACGGTAGAGGTGTAATGCAGGAGACTGGTCTGTTAACGGTAGAGAGGTACTGTACAGGAGACTGGTCTGTTAACGGTAGAGAGGTACTGTACAGGAGACTGGTCTGTTAACGGTAGAGAGGTGTAATACAGGAGACTGGTCTGTTAACGGTAGAGAGATGTTATACAGGAGACTGGTCTGTTAACGGTAGAGAGGTACTGTATAGGAGACTGACCTGTTGACTGTAGAGAGATATTATACAGGAGACTGGTCTGTTAACGGTAGAGAGGTATTGTACAGGAGACTGGTCTGTTAACGGTAGAGAGGTACTGTACAGGAGACTGGTCTGTTAACGGTAGAGAGGTACTGTACAGGAGACTGGTCTGTTAACGGTAGAGAGATGTTATACAGGAGACTGGTCTGTTAACGGTAGAGAGGTACTGTATAGGAGACTGACCTGTTGACTGTAGAGAGATATTATACAGGAGACTGGTCTGTTAACGGTAGAGAGGTATTGTACAGGAGACTGGTCTGTTAACGGTAGAGAGCTACTGTACAGGAGACTGGTCTGTTAACGGTAGAGAGGTACTGTACAGGAGACTGGTCTGTTAACCTTTCACGAGTATCTACCCCGGGTCCGGGAGCACCCCCCCCCCCCCCCCATGCTGAGTAGCATCGCTAGCATAGCGTCACAATTAAATAGTAGCATCTAAATATCATTAAATCACAAGTCCAAGACACCTAATGAAAGATACAGATCTTGTGAATAAAGCCACCATTTCAGATTTTTAAAATGTTTTACAGGGAAGACAAAATATGTAAATCTATTAGCTAACCACGTTAGCAAAAGACACCACTTTTCTAACTCCATCAGTTTTTTACTCCATCAGGTGCTATCACCAATTCGGCTAAACTAAGATATTGATAGCCACTAACCAAGAAAAAACCTCATCAGATGACAGTCTGATAACATATTTATGGTATAGGATGGGTTTTGTTAGAAAAATGTGCATATTTCAGGTAGATATCATAGTTTACAATTGCACCCACCGTCACAAATGGACTAGAATAAATACATAGAGAAACGTGTTCACCTAATTACTAATCATCAAACATTTCGTAAAAATACACAGCATACACTAATCGAAAGACACAGATCCTGTGAATACAGACAATATTTCAGATTTTCTAAGTGTCTTACAGTGAAAACACAATAAATCGTTATATTAGCATAGCACATGTGCAAACATTACCCCAGCATTGATTCTAGCCAAAGAGAGCGATAACGTAAACATCGCCAAAATATATTAATTTTTTCACTAACCTTCTCAGAATTCTTCCAATGACACTCCTGTAACATCATATTACAACATACATATACAGTTTGTTCGAAAATGTGCATATTTAGCCACCAAAATCATGGTTAGACAATGACAAAAGTTGCCCAGCTGGTCAGACAATGTCGTGCGCCATATTAGACAGTGATCTAGTCGTATACATAAATACTCATAAACGTGACTAAAAAATAAAGGGTGGACAGCGATTGATAGACAATTTAATTCTTAATACAATCGCTGATTTACATTTTTTTAATTATCCTTACTTTTCAATACAGTTTGCGCCAAGCGAAGCTACGTCTAATAAGATGGCGTCATAAGCATTAACATTTTTCGACAGAAACACGATTTATCATAATAAATTGTTCCTACTTTGAGCTGTTCTTCCATCAGAATCTTGGGCAAAGAATCCTTTCTTGGGTCTAATCGTCTTTTGGTCGAAAGCTGTCCTCTTGCCATGTGGAAATGCCAACTGCGTTCGGCATGAACTGGAAACCTGCCCGGCTCTTCAAAAAGTCTCAGAAATAAATGTCCCAAAATGCGCACTAAACGGATATAAATTGCTATAAAACGGTTTAAATTAACTACCTTATGATGTTTTTAACTCCTATAACGAGTAAAAACATGACCTGAGAAATATTACTGGCTCTACTAATGCTTGGAAAAAGAACGGGTCGGTGTCCACCGTGCGTCCGGCGCAGCTGGAAAGGAGTTCCTACCTACACGTGTTTTTGTTTTATAGTGGCTGTGATTGGGCAATCGATACCATTCAAAGCGTCATCACGTAAAGGAATCCAGGGGAAGACGTAAGCAGTGTCCGTATCCTTATAGCATTCACAGTGGCCTTTAAACTGACTCCAGATCAGGGGCCAAAATGTGTGAAATCTGACTCCATGTCAGGGAAATTGCTGTAGAATGAGTTCTGTTCCACTCAGAGACAAAATTCCAACGGCTATAGAAACTAGAGACTGTTTTCTATCCAATAATAGTAATAATATGTATATTGTACGATAAAGTAGGAGAGTAGGAAGCCGTTTAATCTGTAATGCAAATATGCTAATGAGTAAACAGCACCCCCTGTAGTCGCAAGAAGTTAACGGTAGAGAGGTACTGTACAGGAGACTGGTCTGTTAACGTTAGAGAGGTACTGTACAGGAGACTGGTCTGTTGATGGTAGAGAGGTACTGTACAGGAGACTGGTCTGTTAACGGTAGAGAGGTACTCTACAGGAGACTGATCTGTTAACGGTAGAGAGGTACTGTACAGGAGACTGGTTTGTTGATGGTAGAGAGGTACTGTACAGGAGACTGGTCTGTTAACGGTAGAGAGGTACTGTACAGGAGACTGGTATGTTAACGGTAGAGAGGTACTATACAGGAGACTGGTCTGTTAACAGTAGAGAGGTAATGTACAGGAGACTGGTCAGTTAACGGTAGTTAGGTACTGTACAGGAGAATGGTCTGTTGACGGTAGAGAGATACTGTACATGAGACCGGTCTGTTAACGGTAGAGAGGTACTATACAGGAGACTGGTCTGTTAACGGTAGAGAGGTACTGTACAGGAGACTGGTCTGTTGACTGTAGAGAGGTATTTTACAGGAGACTGGTCTGTTAACGGTAGAGAGGTACTGTACAGGAGACTGGTCTGTTAACGGTAGAGAGGTACTGTACAGGAGACTGGTCTTTTGAGGATAGAGAGGTACTGTACAGGAGACTGACCTGTTAACGGTAGAGAGGTACTGTACAGGAGACTGGTCTGTTAACGGTAGAGAGGTACTGTACAGGAGACTGGTCTGTTAACGGTAGAGAGGTACTGTACAGGAGACTGGTCTGTTAACGGTAGAGCGGAACTGTACAGGAGACTGACCTGTTGACAGTTGAGAGGTATTGTACAGGAGACTGGTCTGTTAACGGTAGAGAGGTACTGTACAGGAGACTGACCTGTTGATGGTAGAGAGGTATTGTAAAGGAGACTGGTCTATTGACGGTAGAGAGGTACTGTACAAGAGACTGACCTGTTAACAGTAGAGAGGTACCGTACAGGAGACTGACCTGTTGACGGTAGAGAGGTATTGTAAAGGAGACTGGTCTGTTGACAGTAGAGAGGTACTGTACAGGAGACTGACCTGCTGACAGTAGAGAGGTACTGTACAGGAGACTGACCTGTTAACGGTAGAGAGGTATTGTAAAGGAGACTGGTCTGTTGACAGTAGAGAGGTACTCTACAGGAGACTGACCTGTTAACGGTAGAGAGGTACTGTACAGGAGTGAATTGTTTGTGGATTTGCGGATTCGTGTGTGTGTGGTGTGTGTTGTGTATTAGAGTGATTTAAAAAATATAATTCTCAAACTATGGGAGGGGGGATTGAAAGTTGAGGGGGTAAACACACACACACACACACACCTGGGCGCATGAATGGCAGGTCTGACTTTACACTCCACATGCCCTTTACCACCACACACAGGGCTGCTATTGATGACATAATCATTGGGCATCAGGACACCCCGCCCTTTCCATGTATGTGCTCTGAGAGCCATTCACTCAAAGTCACATAAACTACGGCCTCTCACAGACCTTAGTCACGGTGCTTATTTTTCTGAGATTATTCAATTTAACGTGACCAATAATGAACAAACTGTTTTTTTGTTTGTTCTTTGTCATAGGTTGTGTCCCAAATGGCACAGAGGCCTGGTCAAAAGTAGTGGACAACATAAAAAATATGGTACCGTCTTGGATACTTCCATAATTACCATAATGGCCCTTTTATAGCACTCCTTAAGACCCGTAAGACAGTAAAATCATTTTTAGAAAATGTCAAATACTGTAAAAAATCCTTTATTATTTTGGGGTGATTTTCCATTCCTCCATGGCATGTTTTATCATCCATCTATCTCTTTGCATACAAAATTGCCATTCCAGATGAAACGGGAGAGAGAAACACACATAAAGCCCCATTAGACACTGAAGCCTAATTGATGCTCTTCAAAGACCTGGCTCCCGTTGAAACTAGTGATCACTACCTAAATATGCTTTAACTCAAAAGCAGTCCTAGTCAAGGGGAAGGGAGAATTCAGCACAACCTTTTCCTTTTAATAGAGAGATATGACGGTGGTAGAGGGAGATTTATTAGAAAAACAATATGACAGTTCAATGAATGGCAATTTGATGACAGACAGTCTATGGTTCAGGTTTGAACTCTGCATGTTGACATTTTTGGAAAAGAAAGAAGAAAAAAAGGAAAGAACACCTCAAAGAAAGAATAGGTATGTCTATATTACTCATGAATGTTTTTCTCTCTCTCTCTCTCTCTCTCTCTCTCTCTCGAACAGAATCCCCTCTTTTCCTATCTGATATCAGACTGAGCCAATTGCTCTGTCTCAGTAGGTCTCTCAGGAAGAGTTTAGGTCCGGCGTTCCCCTACCTCGTCCAAACGCAGACCCAGACCTGGTCTGAGTCCATAATGGTACCCTATCCCTTTATAGTTCACTACTTTTGACCAGATGGGCCCTGGTCAAAAATAAGTGCACCATATAAGAAATAGGGTAGAATTTGGAATGCATCCAGAGTCAGGCTTCAAGGTCCACTACCATAACACACAGCCAACACACAGATGGACAATTAGCTCTGAATGCTAACCCTATGTAGAACACATTCTGAATACTAAGCCTCTGTTTGATTTGTAATTATCTTCTCTGTGTTGAGTCAAGGCGTAATTCACCCTGAATAGTTAGCCACTGTTCCATTAGCAATTAGCTACTCAGGGACGCAGATATGCAGTTAGCTTCAGTTCAATTAGCCTTGAATTGTTAGCGTCAGCATGATTAGCAATTAGCCACAGTCTGATAAGCAACTATGCCAGTAGCCCAATAGCCCACATTCAAATATCCTGGAATGGTTAGCCTAGCCGGAGAGCTTTTATTATTGAATGCTTAGCAATTAGCCTAAAATTGCTGTATGATTACCCCCTTATTACTTACAGAAATGCTTTTCCACTTGTATGTGAATGTACCTAATGTACCTTGCATGGCACACACCCAGAAATTAGGGCCCTGGGTTTTGTGCAATTATGTGACATGCCTGCCTTTTAAATATTTTCTAGAAATCCCGGTTGGAAGATTTGTGAAATGAGGAGGGAATAAGAAGGAAATCTGGAATCCTGGAAAACCTGACATTTTGGGAAAATTATGGAATTTTGTAACCCTACACCTGATTCAACTACTTGACTAATCTTGGTCTTTGACCTAGGCTAATATAGACCAAAAGTGAAGAGAAAGATTGTTTGAGTTGAGTGGAAAGCTGTTGAGCGTGAAACCTCTAGGGCAACTCTTGTGCCAACATAGTCCAGTAAGTGTGTGTGTGTGTGTGTGTGTGTGTGTGTGTGTGTGTGTGTGTGTGTGTGTGTGTGTGTGTGTGTGTGTGTGTGTGTGTGTGTGTGTGTGTGTGTGTGTGTGTGTGTGTGTGTGTGTGTGTGTGTGTGTGTGTGTGTGTAGCCTCGTGTTTGCCTGCCTGTATTCCTATCCAAAGTGGGAAAACAAGAACTTGAATAGTGAGGGAGAAAGGGCTGGGAGCTTTCTCTGAAGGAGAGAGGGAGGCAGGGAGGGTGTGATGGAGGGAAGGAGGGTAAATAAAGGGGCAATAGAAGCTACCAAATCCCCCCCTCCCTCCCTCCCTCCCACCCTCCCTCCCTCCCTCCCTCCCTCCCTCCCTCCCTCCCTCCCTCCCTCTCTGTGCTGCTACCCCACCCCATCCTGCCCACTCCCCTTCTCCGTCCTACCTCACTCTATCCACCCTCACACACTTGTCTTTTGTGTGGCAGGGAACCCAAGGAACAATCCTGACTCTCTTTTCCCAAAATAAGCCTGAAGTGAGAGAGAGAGCGTAGAGTAAAGCTAGGGTGAGGAGATTGGACCTGGGAGGTACACAGCCCCTAGTTATAAGCTGTGGGAGTGGGAGTGCACTGGCTGGACTCACTACCTCTCAGCCAAGCCGACTAGAATAGCCTGCATGCCTGTACTGCCTACCTGCCTGCATGTACTGCTTCTCTCTCTACTCTCTCTCTCTCTCTCTCTCTCTCTTCTCTCTCTCTCTCTCTCTCTCTACTCTCTCTCTCTCTCTTTCTCTCTACTCTCTCTACTCTCTCTCTTCTCTCTCTCTCTCTCACTCTCTCTCTCTCTCTCTCTCTCTCTACTCTCTCTCTCTCTCTCTCTCTCCTCTCTCTCTCTTTCTCTCTCACTCTCTCTCTCTCTCTCTCTCCTTCCCTCCTACTTTCCACTCCGAAGTGTGAGAGCGCTGAGATTCAGAAGGTGCGCCTCAGATCCACTTTTAGTCAGCCTGAAGACGGCATAGACGTTTCCCCTCCTCTCTCACGCTCTCACTCTGTCCCTCTCTCAGTCTCTCTCTCTCACTCGCTCACTTTCTGCAGAAGCACATGGACTAAATTTCCTCCAGAGAGACAGAGAAAGAACTAAAAGAAAAATACAATTTGTTCCACCTGTAGTTGGTGAAAATATTAGATTTTTTCTGTTGTTGTTGTAGTCCCCCCCTCCCTTCCTCTGCACATGTAAACAAACTCAGCTTTAAAAACAGAGGCATTTCTACGTTTTTTTCTTTTTGAATTCCTTTTTTTTGGTTAATATTGACTGATCTGATACCATCCCAATTTCTCCGTGAGGCATGCGTGGCTGAAGGAGGAGAGGAGCCAGAGGACCCACCTGAAATTACCACCTCAGTGACACCTACACACATCACATTCCTCCATCTAACCTTCAACGCTCGGTGGAGAGAAACGCAAGGTAAGCCCCCCGCGTCCTCTTCCCTCCTTACGTGTCCCTCCATTTCCTCTCATCCCTCCATCCTGTCATCCCTTGCTTTTTCCTTATATCACATGTCACCGCAGTGCAGGGAGCGAGAGACCGGTGAGCCAAAGGCAACAGAAAAGGCAGAAAGAAAAACACATGGAGCAATAACTCAGTCATGGGACCTGCATAATACTCTGTGGTGCTGAGCTAAAGCTAGCGCTAGGAAAAGGCAGGAGTTGAATGCCTTTAAGATTAGAAACTACTAATGCAACTCTTGTACCCAATTATCTCCCTGTATGTCACATTTGTATTCCATCTACTGTTATAGTAATAATATTAGCCATTTTATTATTATGCGTTATTATGGTTCCTCGTAGCGTGACTTTCAGGCATCCTGCTCTCTCTCTCTTTCGCTCTTTCTATCTTTCTTTCTCTCGTTCTCTCATCCATGCAGCAGTTTATTTATTAGCATGTATGTGTGCACGTGTGTCTGTGTATGTATATATGTGTG